>NW_027097568.1:0-120000 GCF_019320115.1 Miscanthus floridulus
TAAGGACTTTGCCATTATTTGATGGTATGGGCTAGTTGCAGAGGATGTTTTACCTGGTACATGGGAAGAACTTAAGATAGCTATGTGTGATCATTTTATTCCTCCTTATAAACATGAATGGCATAACAAATTGCAGTGCTTAGAGCAGGGCAATATGTCTGTCCAAGAATATTATACAGAGTTTCAAAAGTGTGCAATACGTTGTGGGATAGTAGAGGACATGGAAGATACCATTGTTCGTTTTTTTGGTGGTTTGAGGCATGAAATACAAGATATTGTTTTCCATATAGAATTTTATACTCTCAAACATTTGTTCCAGCTTGCTATGCTTGCAGAAAAAGAATTGCAGGAATGTCAGCAAAAGAACCATACCAACATTGGCGACAACCTCAACCAGATTTTAGCAAGGGTGGAGCAACCATTTGCGAAGGTTGAGACTTCGATAAAAAGGCGAGTGGTTACTTTCGCCACTACAACAACATCTTCACCACCACCACCTCCCACACATACTTTGGAGTATGGTAAAACTTTAAACCATGCTAAAAATACTCAAACTAATAGAGATAGAGCTGCTAATGAAAGGAAAGAATTGGATGTTAAATCTGAATTGCCTTTGTCAAAAAATAATTATTCTAATAATGCTAGTGATAAAGAAGAGCTGTGTGAAAATGCTTTTATTATACGTATGCCACAACTAGTGAATGAGTATGATGTTTTGGCTTTAGAACCAATTACTTATGCTGAACATAAAAATTTGCTTCCCATTGCTACCGAAAAAGATGAAAAGAAATTATTGTATTCTTCAAATACTTTGGGTTATATTGAGTTTGATACTTTATATGCTCTTAGTAGTTTAGAAGAGAAACTTAAATGTGTTGAATTGTTATAGTTGTCTACTTGTACATATCATTTTATTGGAAAATATAATTGTAAAGGAGAGTATATGGTGCATCGTGTCTATATTTGTTCAAATCTGAAATCTCCTTATATTGTGCAAAAGTATGATCAACCAAAGGATTGCAATTGCTATAATCTTGTCATGTCGAGTTCCCCTAGTTTTGTTATAAAGAAACATGTTAAATTTCAAGAAGGAGAGCAATGTTGGCTACTACCAACAACGCTATCTTCAGTTAATCCCAAACCGAGGACAGTTTGTTGTCAAGAAGAGGAGGATGATGAGGACATGACACCATCGGATACGACCATTGTTTATAAGGTGAGCTCGTTCCTACATTTGCATAGTGATTTTTAGTACAATTCACTTGGTTCCACATGTACATGTCGTTATTTGAAGATAGGTACAAATATGTCTCAACGTGCAAGTTCATCAAAGTTAAATTTTTTGTTCATCGGTAGCTCGACAGTGCTTCATTGGGAAGGCCATAACTCAGCCATCTGGAGTGCGATCGAGGTCAATGAGCACTTGATGGAAAGCTTGTTTGATAAGATTTCAAATAGATCTAGTCTCATCTCAATATCACATCAGCAAGGCCTCCAAACCATCAAGATATTATGTCGCTATTTCTGCTAGGAGCTACACTGTCGTTATGGGCTTATTATTCATCCTTGGAACCCTGACCTAAGTGGGAGCACACCCCAAGGACTTGGAAAACCCACTAAGAAAGCCCTTGGACATCCTCCTCCTTAACCACCACCTTAGGAGGCCAGCAAGGACGTCCAAGCCAAGCCGGAGGCCCAGTCCAACTTGAGTTCGAGTCCATCTCTGGCTCCAGGACCAGCGTGTAGTAAAACGGACGTCTAGGTCGCATACGAACTCCGTTTTTTATGATCCACATATGGATGGAAACATAATTTCATAAGGAAGCCAATGGAAGTGGTCCCACATCAAAATTCCATCAGAATAAATGGGAATCGTCGAAACAAGTTGACGTCCAGAATCTATCACGGCGCTGCGTCGTTGTCTTTTAGGCCGTTGGGCCTTGTAACGTGTTGGGACACCTTTAGGACATGAAGAGGGATTCTTGGACATCCCTTAGGCTATATAATCAGTAGCCACCACCTACTTTAGGCTTTGGGTTTTCTTAGATTATTCTATCAAGAACAGTTTCGTCGTTCATCGGTTTGTGAGACACCAACTCGTGAGATCAATCATTCATCTACAATTTGGTTGCGTTCTTTCTTGTTCTTGCTTGTATTCTTCATTGCGCAGGTAGGAATTAGCCTTCTTGGTGAGGTCAACCTGGTCTATGACTCGGTTGATAACCAGAGGAGCTGTGGTGCTAAGATTGCAGGGTTTGATCTGAAGCCGGATCGGTGTGTCATTCTCCGCCACAACGATAGTTACCATCACCTGACGAAAGATCGGGATCCCCATCTCCATTACACTTCACCTCCATCATTGTCGCCCCATGGCCGCCCATGTGCGTGCATGGCCACCATACCATAGGCTACGCCTCGGGCCTTATCGTAGACGACCACGAGCGGCCGAGTCCGCTGCTGCCCCACGTCGTCTTCCCCACTGGTGGGTGTGCAGGTGGCCGGGATTTGGCCGACCGCACCCGTCCCATGCCTCCTCTGCTCTTGAGGATGAAGGGAAGCTGAGATAGTGAGAATAGAAATTAATATAGGGTTCTTATTGCAAAATACGTGACTCATGTTAATAGTGTCTAGAGTATCGCGGGTTAATTTAAAGAAAGTGTAAGGGCCTCTTAGCAAATGTGCCATCGCCACCGTGCCTAGACCATGTTGGGTTGGCTTGCTGGGCCGGCCTACTGCTGACTGTGCGCCTAGGCCACCCGCGCCGTTGTCGCGCGCCTTGCTGCGCTGCTTGTGTCCGCGCGCTGGGCTACCGGTCGTCGTCATCCGTAGTGGGCCAACTTGTGCCGCCCGCCTAGGTCGCTGACCCCATGCCACGCCTGGGCTGGCCGAGTGCCACTCTCGCCTGGGCCGTGCGCGTGTCTGCGGGCCGAACCAAGCCGCTAGCCCTTTAGTTTTCTAAGTGATTGTCAATTTAGTTTCAGAAATAAACTTGTAAAATCAATATAAATTTGTGTAGTTGTCTAAAAATTGTGAAACTAATTTTATTAAGTTTCTAAAATCATAATATACCTGATAGGGCATTTCGTTCGCATAGGTCTATATTTTAGGATTGCTTTTAATTATTTTTAAAATGTTTAATATTATTAAAATGTGAACTTATAGGAATTTTCGTGATAAATTGGTGATAGTATTAACTCTAAATATTTTACAGTAAACTACTAATATTATTAGCTACTCATGGTAATTTTTGTAGCTCCAGAATAATTAGTTTGCTGGATAGATAATGATGTCCTATTTTGAATAAAGATTAGATTGATAGAACGGAATAAAGAAATAACTTAGGTTTGTATAACTAAAACAATTATTGGGAAATAACGTCTTATTCGACAACAGGGATATGTAGCCTAAGTACGGTCATCGTTAGAACTAGCTTGTTAACTTGAGAGGCGTAAATCATATTTTACGAGTTACGATTACAGTTGATTAATTACGTCTTTGCATTGCATCGCATTGCATATCATAATAGGGATGTCGATGGATCACGGATTCATCGAAAGTTGCTAGAGAAATGGTACTTTTGGAGATCATGTCACTATGATAGAATGCTAACTTCTGATTGAATTTTACCCAGGCAAGCCTCGGTGCATAACCCCTACTTTTTTATACTTTAAATTATATTGTGCATTAAGTTTTCAGGAGTTGAGTGAAACCCTCTTGCATATATATATCTTTATCCTATGAGTCTTACTAGTATGATAGGATCGTTTAGATTGCTATGCTATAGGGCTTCGATAGAAGTCGAGTGATTGCCTATCACTCGCGAGAGATAGGAAATTTATTAGTGTATTATTATCACTTAGAAAATATAAAATAGTGAAAAGGAAAAATGGTGATCAGGCAGGGATATGGTTTGGGTACTGGTGGGTGTAAGAGGTTGTGTCCTATAGCCAACAGGGCATAGCTTGGTTACACTTGTCCCTGTCTATGTCGGTTAAGGACCGACCGTTGCATTGGACGCTAGGCAAGTCATAGATTTATTATCCCAAACACATACTTGGGTATGGGCGTAGGGAAGACTTGTTGCTCTCTTGTTGTGGGTTCTGGCACTTTCCAGATCGACTGATTGGAGGCGGGGATGGTGGAGGTCCTTGCACCGTACTAAGTCTGGGACTTAGGAGCAGGGGCTTGGAGTCCAAGTTTGGACGGGGATCTAGATCTCGTGACAGGAGGGTGATGGGTTGGTCCTATTTGTGCCTAGGGTACAAGTAGGGCGTATGTTTTTGGAGTACCCAGCTGGGAACATTGATTCATGAATCACCGCCATATCGGTACGACTTGTCTAAACTCTAGCACCATAGTAAAAACTAAAAGATGAAAGATGGAAAAAGGAACTCTGATTGCTTATCACCTGTTTGAAAGTAGCACATGTGCTTACATAGAATGGTTAGTTAATGAACTAATGAACTGCTAATAAAAATCGAATATAAGGACGCACTTTTAGTAATGCTCATGCAGATGCAATAAACCCACAAGCCAGATAGCCTTGCATATCTTTAGAGTCTTTTCTTTCCTCATGTCGGGTAAGTCTTGCTGAGTACAATTGAGTACTCAGGGTTTTATTTTCCCCTGTTGCAGGTGACAGGCGGATGCTAGAGCTAACTCTTGTGTGTGTTGGATACCTCCTGGTGGGCTCAGCGATGATTCTTTTACGTTGCGATCATAGTTTTTATTTATAACTCTCACTAAATGTTTTTATAAATGAAATTTTATAATCGGTTGTCATCGTTTATATATTAATGTTTCATCATGTCATGAATAGATAATTATTTCTGATGTAATTCTGATCACATGTTTATATTTTGCTATTAAATTAAATCGTTCATAACTCTGATAACATGATAATATTCTGCTATTATCCATAGTAAATATTATACTCTGATGTTGTATTAAAAGTGATGTAAGAAATGGTTTAAGAATGGTGTAAGCTTTATTCTCTAATTTGTGATCCTGATGAAAAAATATGGATTTTCAGGTTCTCCCATGGGTTCTTCTTCGAGTGCTTAGTGTCTAATGGAAGACGACCACTCCTGGAAGGCATTAGATTAGGTGGTTCTGCCACATATCACTACTAGAGATATTACTAGGAGGTGGAGGAGATTTGGCCTTCGATTTGTATTTTACCTTTGCACCCTTTGCCATGAGATAAATGTGAGGGGAGTAGTAGTCATCATCAGACATGTCGTTAAAGAGCCTTGGTGTAGGGGATGACTTATGAATAGCAATAGTTGCAATCTTCTCATCCTCTTCACTTGTGCTCTCTTTAGCTGAGTCCCATTCATGCCCAATGTGAGCCTCTCCCATGTACTTCTTGCTCTTTTTACAGTCGGCCTTCTCTTCTTTCTTGTCCTTCTTATATTTGTTGTCCTTGATCTCATATGGATACTTGGTAATGAAGTGATCGGTGCTTCCACAATTGTAGCATGTTCTCTTTTTCTTGTTTGGAAAGCTTCTCTTCACTACCTTGTAGCCTTGCTTCTTGAGCCCCTTGTGATACCTCTTCATAAAGAGAGCAACGTCATCAACTTTCTCATATTGATCATCATCATTTTCACTTTCACTTCAAGATGATGTGGCATCTACTCTTTCTTGAACTTGCTTGCTTGCTTTGGGCTTGCTAGTTGAAGCTTGTTGGTTGATCTTGGACCTACTTGTAGAGCCTTGCTTGCTTGATTTGTTGGCCTTGAGAGCTACATCTTTGATCTTGATGCCCTATCACTTTGCTTGCAATTCTCTAAGTTTCTTTCTCTCATTTGCTTCTTCTCTTTGCATGTCAAAGGTCAAGATCCGCCCAAGTACATCATTTGGTGTGAAATACTCAAACTTCTTATCTCTAATTAGAGTGACTACGGTCTCATTTCTAGGTGAATAAGCTTCCAATATAATCTTGACAACTTTATGATCATCTAGCTCATCACAACCATAGCCTAATCTTGCCCACCATCGTCATCAACCTATCAAACATCTATTGTGGCCCCTCTCCATCCAAGATTATAAACCGGTTGAGTTTTGACATTAATAAGTCAATTATTGCCTTTCTCACTTTGTCAACCCTCTCATGTGCTAGGTGCAAAGTGTCCCATATTTGCTTAGCAACATCAACTCCAATCACTATTGTACTCATCACCATTCAAGGCACTAAGCAACACACTTGTGGCTTGACCATTGAGGTGAATGATTCTCATCTCTTCTAGTGTTGGGTTCTTGGGATCAACCAATGGCACAAATCCGTTGTAAACAATCTTCTAAATGCTAGGGTGATGACCTATAAGATAAGCTCTCATCAAGTGCTTCTACTTGGCAAAGTTAGTCCCATTGAAATGAGGTAAACTTGTCCGCGGGCACATTGATAAAAGACCTTCGATCATGGTTAATCATAGGAATAGAAGAATAGTTAAAGGATGTGACGGCATATTTGTTGTTGTCAGCCTTGCCCTTTCCTTTCTTCTCTTTCTTGTTCCCCTTCGACACTTGGTATAACTCAACATCATCTCTGTCGATGTGGGACCCGCAGGATACCCCGCAAGGGAGAGAGAATATCTAGTCCAACTAGGATTCTCCCCATGTAATCTTAGTAGTATAGCTATTAAGTAATCCTACTAGGAAATCTCATTGTAAACGGACTAGGACTCTGGCCTCCTGACTATATAAAGGAGGGTAGGACTCCTAAGACGAGAGGACCATTGTACAACACAACACTTGACAATCAATCCAACGCAAAGGCTAACGCTGACTGGACGTAAGGTTATTACTCGATCTACGATCGAGGGCCTAAACCAGGATAAATCGACTGTGTCTTGCGTTAACCATCGAGTTCGGCATACGCCGAAGCCCGAACATACTGCCCCGGGTACCCCCGTGGCAGGCTATCAGTGGTAAAACATCGATAGCTGGCGTGCCAGGTAGGGGATTTCGGCGACTTTGCATCCGAGAACTCGATGGACCTCGACAACATAATCTTCCCGACGGGATCAACTTTCATCTTTGGCTCATGGATCTGCGAGGCAGACAACAACGGCAAGCTTCAGGGCCATCTCCTCAAAGATCCAGATCATCATAAAGAATTTCATATTTCACCAACTACAACGGATCAGCTCACCAGAAGATTCGCACAGCTCACAGTATCCGATTCAAATCAGATTTCACAGCCACTCGTATCCGATTCAAATTCAAACATCAAGGTGAAGTTTTATCCGAGTGCTTTCAAGAAACCGAGTTCTTTTTTGGCAAGATTCCAGAGCACAACCCAAAACAACTCGGATTACCCTCAGAGTTCTTCCAAGAAGTCGAGTTCTTTTCCATTTGGGCTCGACAACATGGCAAAATCCTATCAGGGACAGTTCGAAAGATCTTTCAATCCAAGATGCGGGATACCACTGACAGGAGCTCAGGAGGGTCTCATGCTAATAATAACATCCCAAGACTGCATCATCCACTGGCCAGGTTCTGTTCCTGAGGACAGCGGTACCCAACTAGTCGGCACGACGACGACAGCAATTCTACCCTACCAAGAAGGAGACTCGATCTACGACACCGAGGCATCCACTAAAGTTATTAGCAACTCCGACAGCGTGAAAACTAACGCCAATAACAGAATGACTCATGCGCGAGAAGTGCTCATGGTTCGACGACCGCGGTCACCATTAAATCCCCCAGAAGCACCCGATGTCAGATCATCAGATGAATCAGAATCCAACATATCACCTTTTGCCCAAGGCTACGACGAAGAAACAGATAGTCAGAAGCAAGGGCGTCAACACCGTGCTAGGCAGCGCAGGGAAGCTTGGATCAGATACGAGTTAGAATTGGCTGAGTATGACAAAAGAAAATCGCAACGAGAAGTCAAGGGGAGACGCACGGCGAATACACCTTACGATAAGATTCGAGAAGCATTAGAAGAACTCGGAAAAACTTCACATCCCAGTGAGAAGTATGAACAGCTCCAGGACTTGCTCCGACTGACGATCCCGAAAATGCATGAGAGAGAGCTCGATCAAGACTACCCGCCAGATCAACAACCCACAGGCAAGAAGATCAAAATCAAAGGAAATCCGCTTTCGAAAGACTTGGGCCGGGTGGAAGCCATGACGAAGGAAGTAGGAAGGAACATAATCAAGGCCACCGATTTGAACAACCAAGGAAGACTAGGAGTAGGGTACCTACCCAGACAATCTTGCAAGATTATTCCCGTCAGAACGACAGTTGGCCAGAAGAAGGTGCCGAATCCGAATTCAAAGAAACTAAGACACACGACAGATTCCCCTGTTTCGTGAACATGCTTGCATTGGTACGATTACCTCACAAATTCAAACCGTCTAACCACTCCAAGTATGATGGCAAAACTGAACCAAGGCAATGGCTCAGAATATATTCACAATCAATTGAACTAGCCGGAGGAGACGACGATATCAAAACCCTGTTCTTTCCCATGGCACTGGAAGCCATGCCTCTCCAATGGTTCGACAAACTGAACCCAGGATCTATCAGAAATTGGGAGGATTTGCAAAGAGCTTTTTGTGAGAATTTTGCAGGAATCATTACACATCCAATCACCCATGCAGAATTAAAAGGACTCAAGCAAAAGGGAGGTGAAAGTATTAGAAATTACTATCGACGATTCGGCGAACTACGAGCTCAAGTGCATGACATAACCGAACGAGAAGTAATTGAAGCTTTCTCTCACGGAATCATGGCTAGGTGGCAATTTCAAAACTTCTACAAAGAAAATCCGAGAAACAATGAAGAATTCAGATGAACAGTAGAAAAGATGATTACTGCAGAAGAAAAAACACGAGAAAGGTTCCTAGACAGAAACAACCAGGACAACTCGGACAAGCAAAATCATCGAAATAGCAGACATCAAGAAAGAAAACATAGACCAGACAATACTGTGGCAATGGCCGACAAATCAAAGAAGTTTACCAAACCCAGAAGATATGATGACATTGAAAACATACGTTGCCCATTGCACCCTAGTGGGAGGCACACCATCGGAAATTGCTATACTTTCAAAGATCGATACACAAGAAAAGATAGTAAGGAAGACACCAAAGAGGACAATCAGAAAAGAGAAGAAGACAACCACGAGGACAAAGGATTCCAAAAACCTAGGGGAACGGTAGCAGTGATTTTCTCAGGGGCTCCGGATTGCAGAAGCAAACATCAAGAAAAACTAGCACTGCGGACCATTATGACAGCAGAACCGGCTACACCAAGATACCTCAATTGGTCTCAGTATCCTATCCAATTCACCAGAGAAGACCAATGGACTAGCGTGGGAAACGCAGGCCATTATCCATTGGTTCTGGATCCGACTATAGCTGGTATAACCATCACCAAAGTACTAATCGATGGAGGAGCTGGGCTTAACATCATCTTCTCAGAAACTCTAAGGAAAATGGGACTACAACTCGCCGGGATGATTACACCAACAAGCACACCTTTTTACGGAATAGTACCTGGCAAAGCAGCCATGCCACTCGGACAAATTACTTTACCTGTTACCTTTGGACCTCCTTCAAACTACCGAACAGAGTTTATCAAATTCGAAGTCGCTGACTTCGATTCATCATATCATGCAATCCTAGGACGTCCAGCAATGGCCAAATTCATGGCAATACCACATTATCCGTACTTACTGCTTAAGATGCTAGGACCCCACGGTATCCTTTCTCTTCGAAGTGATTTAAAGCGCGCTTTTGACTACGACGTTCAGGCGATCCAAATTGCAGCTAAAGCACAAGCTGACAATGGAAGAAAAGAAATAGCCGCAATCACTGCAGAAACAAGCCAAGAAGAATTAGAAATACCAGCTAAAAAACCCAGTATCATCGCACCACCAAAAGAAGCCGACGTCAAGCAAATCGACTTAGGCACAGGCGACACCTCCAAGACAGCAACTATCGGTGCTCACCTCTCGGCAAAATAGGAACTCGCGCTCACCAACTTTCTTCGGGACAACAAAGATATCTTCGCTTGGAAGCCAGCCGACATGCCAGGAGTCCCGAGGGAGTTGGCTGAGCACAGAATTGATGTTAACGAAAGCTCCAAACCTGTAAAACAACAGTTACGACGATTCTCACCCGACAAGAAGGCAGCAATTAAAAAGGAAATAACAAAATTGATGGCAGCCGGATTCATCAAGGAAATCCTTCATCCAGATTGGCTAGCCAACCCGGTCCTTGTACAGAAGAAAAACACGGACGAGTGGCATATGTGCGTCGATTACACAGATCTCAACAAATATTGCCCAAAAGATCCATTCGGGCTACCACGCATTGACCAGATAGTTGACTCGACAGCAGGATCTGCGTTATTATCTTTTCTCGATTGCTATTCAGGGTATCACCAGATCGCACTAAAAGAAGAAGACCAGAGCAAGACATCTTTCATCACCCCGTTTGGTGCCTACTGCTACAAGACCATGTCGTTTGGACTAAAGAACGCTGGTGCCACGTACCAAAGAGCTATCCAGACTTGCCTCGGGAATCAAATCGGTGAAAATGTGGAGGCATACGTGGACGATGTGGTGGTAAAAACAAAGAACCCAGACACTCTAATTGAAGATTTAAAGCAAACCTTCGAAAACTTGAAGAAATGGAGATGGAAATTGAACCCAAATAAATGTGTATTTGGAGTTCCCTCAGGACAACTACTTGGATTTTTGGTCAGTCAGCGCGGAATCGAAGCCAGCACCAAGCAAATTCGAGCTATAACAGAAATGGGCCCACCTAGAAGTGTCAAAGATGTTCAGAAACTAACAGGATGCATGGCGGCCCTCAACCGTTTCATATCAAGACTCGGCGAAAAGGGGTTACCTTTCTTTAAACTACTAAAGAAGACAGACAAGTTCGAGTGGACAATAGAAGCCGACGAAGCTTTCAAAAAACTTAAAGAATACCTCACTTCATCGCCTATCCTGACACCTCCAAAGAAAGATGAAGATATGATGCTATATATCGCGGCAACTCCCACCGTAATCAGTACAGCAATAGTCATAGAAAGAGAAGAACAAGGGCGCGTGTATAAAGTGCAATGTCCAGTATACTACATTAGCGAAGTACTGTCATAATCCAAAATCCGGTACCCACACGTACAAAAACTACTCTACGCTCTACTCATTACCTCACGGAAGCTTCGCCACTATTTCAAAAGCCACAAGATTACCGTAGTGACAGATTTTCCACTCGGAGACATCCTACACAATAAAGACGCCACAGGGCGCATATCCAAATGGGCAGTTGAAATTGGAGCTCTTGATATCAATTTCACCCCACGGAAAGCAATCAAATCTCAAGCCCTCGCCGATTTCGTGGCCGAATGGACAGAGATTCAACAGCCCTTATCAGATACAATCCTCGACCACTGGAAAATGTACTTTGACGGATCACTCAAACTAGACGGGGCCGGTGCAGGCGTTCTCCTCATTTCTCCAGAAGGAAAACAACTCAAGTACGTCCTTCAGATATTATGGCAAGCTACAAATAACGAAGCAGAATACAAAGCCCTCATCCATGGGCTACGAGTCGCGATTACCCTCGGAATAAAAAGATTACTCGTATACGGCGATTTAGCAGTGATCATCAACCAAGTCAACAAAGATTGGGACTACACCAAAGAAAACATGGGTGCTTATTGTGCTGAAATATGGAAACTTGAAAAACACTTCCAAGGATTAGAAATTTTACACGTCCTATGCGATTCTAACATTGCAGCAGATGTCCTTGCCAAGCTCGGATCAGACAGAGCAAAGGTTCCACCCGGCGTATTCATAGAAGAGCTATCAGTTCCCTCTATCAAACAACCCGATGAAACAACACATGAGATTCAGGCTAAAGGCGTTCAGATCTTGATAATCAACACTTCATGGACCCAAGATTTCATTGACTATATCAAAGAAAATAAACTGCCAGCAGATAAAGCAGAGGCCACACAAGTTGTTCGCAGAAGCAAAAACTACGTTTCAGTAGGGAATAAACTCTACAAAAGAGCAGCATCATCAGGAGTATTACTAAAATGTGTCTCATTTGAAGAAGGCAAAGAAATCCTAAATGAAATACACTCAGGTTGCTGTGGAAATCATGCCGCCTCAAGGACACTGGTTGGCAAAGCATTTCGCACCGGATTCTACTGGCCAACCGCTTTGAAAGACGCCGAAGAGCTTGTCAGAAAATGCAATGGTTGCCAAATGTTTGCAAGACAAGCCCATATACCAGCTCATAATCTTATCTACATCCCACCCACTTGGCCTTTTTCCTGCTGGGGGCTAGATCAAGTAGGACCCCTGAAAAAAGCAAAAGGCGGCTTCGAGTACATCTTCGTAGCAATCGACAAATTCACCAAGTGGATTGAATACAAGCCACTCGCGAAGTACAGCACAACCAAAGCAGTCGAGTTCATCCAAGACATTATGCACCGCTTCGGCATGCCCAATCGAATCATCACAGATCTAGGCTCCCCCTTCACAGCTACGGAATTCAAGAGCTGGGCACAAGACTGTGGTTTCAGTATAGACTATGCGTCCGTTGCACATCCAGAAGCCAACGGACAAGTAGAAAGGGCTAACGGACTCATACTAGCTGGATTAAAACCAAGGTTATACGAAGAACTAGTGGACTATGGGTCCAAATGGATTGAAGAATTACTGAAAGTAGTATGGGGGCTACGAACTCAAATAAGCAGAGCAACAGGCCACTCACCCTTCTTCCTAGTTTACGGGTCAGAGGCCGTACTACCCGCCAACTTGATCTGGACTTCCCCAAAAATAGAACAATATGATGAAGGAGAAGCAGAACACACAAGAAGATTAGAACTCGACAGCTTAGAAGAAGTCAGAATAAATGCTACCCTCCAATCAGCCAGATACCTACAAGGCTTAAGACGGCACTACAACAAGAGTACCCAACCACGATCACTACAAGTTGGAGACTTAGTACTAAGAAGGATACAAAAGACTGATGGATGACATAAGCTACTCAGTCCATGGGAAGGCCCGTTCATTGTCACAAAAGTCACCGGACCAGGCACATACAAGTTGATGACCGAAGATGAAAAAGAAGTCAGCAATACATGGCACATCAGCCAGCTAAGAAGATTCTATGCGTAAAAACAACTCAAGAAAAAACAGATATGCAAGCCACAAGGGACCTACAATCAACGAAAGACAATACTCTTCAACAACATATGTATTAGTTTATACTCATGGTCAATAAAGATGATATTCATCCATAGCATGTCTTGTCATGAACTCCAACGAGTTGTTTTCACGAAAAAGCAAAATGGCTGAAAACATGCCTGAGCATTCCGGCCGAGAGCAAAATAGCTGAAAAGACACTTGAGCCCGCCGATGAGGGTAGCTAAAAGCTAACACCCGAAACAAAAAGCAAAATGGCTGAAAACATGCCTGAGCATTCCGGCCGAGAGCAAAATAGCTGAAAAGACGCTTGAGCCCGCCGATGAGGGTAGCTAAAAGCTAACACCCGAAACAAAAAGCAAAATGGCTAAAAACATGCCTGAGCATCCCGGCCGAGAGCAAAATAGCTGAAAAGATGCTTGAGCCCGCCGATGAGGGTAGCTAAAAGCTAACACCCGAAACAAAAAGCAAAATGGCTGAAAACATGCCTGAGCATCCCGGCCGAGAGCAAAATAGCTGAAAAGATGGTTGAGCCCGCCGATGAGGGTAGCTAAAAGCTAACACCCGAAACAAAAAAGCAAAATGGCTGAAAACATGCCTGAGCATTCCGGCCGAGAGCAAAATAGCTGAAAAGACGCTTGAGCCCGCCGATGAGGGTAGCTAAAAGCTAACACCCAAAACAAAAAGCAAAATGGCCGAAAACATGCCTGAGCATTCCGGCCGAGAGCAAAATAGCTGAAAAGACGATTGAGCCCGCCGATGAGGGTAGCTAAAAGCTAACACCCAAAACAAAAAGCAAAATGGCTGAAAACATGCCTGAGCATCCCGGCCGAGAGCAAAATAGCTGAAAAGATGCTTGAGCCCGCCGATGAGGGTAGCTAAAAGCTAACACCCGAAACAAAAAGCAAAATGGCTGAAAACATGCCTGAGCATCCCGGCCGAGAGCAAAATAGCTGAAAAGATGCTTGAGCCCGCCGATGAGGGTAGTTAAAAGCTAACACCCGAAACAAAAAAGCAAAATGGCTGAAAACATGCCTGAGCATCCCGACCGAGAGCAAAATAGCTAAAAAACGCTTGAGCCCGCCGATAAGGGTAGCTAAAAGCTAACACCCGAAACAAAAAAGCAAAATGGCTGAAAACTTGCCTAAGCATCCCGACCAAGAGCAAAATAGCTGAAAAAACGCTATAACTTGCTGATGAGGGTAGCTAAAAGCTAACAAAAAGCAAATTGGCTGAGTCGACCAAAATTTAACTTCAAAAGATCCTCCAGCACTTCATTCCGAAAAGCAAGAGGCTCGGGGGCTACATCCAGATAGGAATACTTTTTCCTCATAAAAGCACAAGCGCCACTCAAGAAAGCACTCGGACACCGAAGTTTGTGGAGGCAACATTCTATACCGAGTCGTTTTACATAGCACAGGCAAAAGGTTGTTAACACAAAGATCTACATCTAACAAGTCATAGCACGGACAAAGCACTCGACGAATCACAAGGGAGGAAGAAAAGGAAAGCACCCGACAAATCAAGGGGCCTCGTCAGAATAACGCACAGAATTGTTTTACGGAGTAGAGACGGGAACAAGACAAAGTACTCAGCAAGCCAAATAACTTCAACCGCACCCAAGCGAAGAATACATCAACAAAAATAAAGAATCTTCATTTAAAAATGAGTGTAATATTACAAGGGGATGCTCAATCGAGTCAGGCGTTGTCATCAGAAAGGGAAATATCAATATTTAGACTATCTACAACCCTACTGGCTAGATCTTCAACCTCGGGCTCCATCCTTTCAACGGCGTCAAGATATTCTTGGCTTTTAGCTTCTTCTGCTATCTTGGAGAGAGGCGCTTCTGGAGCAAGGACCCGGACCTGGGCCAGCACATTCTTGGTACATACTTGGGCACACCTCTTCGCGAACTCTTGGAAACGAGTCGGAATCCAGGGAATGAACTGCGCCCAAGATTGCCCGTCATCCGCTGGAGTCCGAAGGACATCGGCCACCAAACGAAAAGATTTCCACAAGGCATTCCAATTCTCGGTAGCCGTCGCCAGCTTCCCGGACAAGCCTTCAATGGTTTTTTGGGCCTGCACAAGATCTCTGTCAGCTCCACGCCTAATCAACCTAGCAAGGGTGAGTTCTTCCTCAGCATGAGTATTTACCTCCTCAGCTCTATTATGACTAGAACGGATAAGGGCCTTCATTTCATCAATACTCTCCGAGAGCTTTTGCTTCTCAACTCGGAGAGCTAGACAGAACACCAAAGAACAAGTCAGCGGAAAAAGAAGTCAAAATACAAGAAGAAACAGGCAGAACCCGCGGCACCTTTGCATTCATTCTTCGCAGACTCCACCGCAGCATCTCTCTGTTTCTCCGTCTCCACTACCCGGGCACGAAGGGCTTTCTCCTCCTTTTGGTGCAATTGACGCTCCGTCTCCAACTCAACCCGGAGAAGGTCAAGATCGGCTTTCAGAGCATCCACCTCCGAAGACAACTTCCTCTCATTTTTAGATGAGAAAAAGAAGCTAGAATGATCACGAGAAAAAGACTGAGCAGAAAGAGGCAAAGAGAAACAAGGCGTAAGGATAGAAGAAAAACAAGCATGCAAAAGAGAAGTGGTAGTAAAACTTACCTGGAGCTTTTCACCAAAAGAAGTCGCGAGGGTCGACAAGCTCCCCCAGGCTGTGGTCAGCTCCGATAACCGATGAGTGGCATCGAACTGTTGCACCACATCATCGGACAGGGAGGGGCCGCCGGAGGCAAAAGAAGGGGAAAGAGAAGCCGGCTGGGGCAAAGGAGGAGCAACCAGAGCAACCTCCAGGGAAGCCAGAGCCAAACCCCCAGAAGGACCCAGCGCGACGGCCACAGTTACCTCCAGAGCGACCAAGTCCGCGACTCCGCCAGGTAGCTCTGAAGCCCCCGCCGCGACTTCATCAACAGAATGTTGTGAGTCTCGAGGCTCAGAACTCGTTGGCATGGCGGGAGACAGAGAAGAAGTCGATGAAGAAATTAGAGAAGACGAAACACTGAAAAGTGATAAAAGGAAGCACCAATAAGAACCAGAGGAAGGAAGATAAAAGCCAAAAAGATAAAGCAAGAATCTACTCACCCGACTACTTTTTTCTTTGCGAAGCCAAGAGAAGGCCTCGCAGGGGGAACCACGACGGCGAAGACGTCCCCGCCACCCGGCGACGGGAGCGGGACAGCCAACAATGGAGCCACGGAAGAAGCCAGAGCTGGAGCCGTGGAAGAACTCCGCACCGGAGGAGCAGTACAGCTCAGGGCAGAGGCAACCAAAGAACTCGACCCCGGAGCTTCGGAAGAAGTCGGCGTGAGAGCCTCGGAAGAACTCACACCCGACCTCCGATTACTTCAAAAAAGTTCAAGACTAAAATTAAAAACAAAGAGGAAAAATTCAATGCGACAAGAATATGAAAAACAACTCACCGCCGCATGATGAGGGGGACTTCATCATCCTCTTCTTCCTCAGCCAACGAAACTAGAGCACCTGCTGAAAAAGAGATGAAAAGTACTCGGTTCAAGAGAGAAACATGAAAATAAAAGAACAAAGAGTACTAAATGTGCTCACCTAAGAGCATGCTAGCAACAACTGGAGTACCTGAGGGAGTACTTGGTTTGCGAGGCTTCTTGGAGACAGGCAAGCCAGATGAAGACCCGTCCATTCACCCCCTCTTTGGGACACTGCGAGGACCGCGAGGGACTAGACGAGGAACATACTCTTCATATACATCAACAAATCTGAAAGAAACCCCAGGAAGGGCTGTAAAAGTTTGAGACTTACTAATTGCAGAAGTACCAGCTAGATGATCCCCAGTCTCTGCCACAGCAGGGAGAACATCAAGGGGGATCGGATCAACAAAGTTCCGCCCAAGCTCCTGCGAAAAAGACAAAACACCAAGACAAGGAAAAGCTAAGCAAGAACGGACGCAGCAAGAGTACATAAAGAACTCAAATAAAAAAAAGATAGACAACTCACAGCAGGGGGCGGGTTGTTGGCCGAGTACTCAGAGACGGCAGGAGGAATGACGCTCACTCCTTTCAGCATCTTCTGGAGACGCTCGAGTACCTCCTCACCGGTCAGCTCAAGAGCTGGGACCATGCGTGAAGGATCCTTGGCCCCAGAATACTCAAAGCCGAGATGTTCCCGCTCTTTCAAGGGCTGAACCCAGCGACGAAGAAAACTTGAGACAATACCAAAGCTGGTCAATCCCTGCTGTTTCAACGTGCTAATCCTATCAAGGAGTGGCTGGATCGCTTGAATCTCAGCAGGAGACTCAAGCTTCTTGTCCCATCGGTCATTCGCCACAGGACCGGATCCGGAGTGAACAACAAGAGAAGGGATCAAATTGGCAGCGTAAAACCACTCGGCACGCCAATCTTTGACAGAATCGACCAGGTCATAATCAAAAAACTTGATTTTGAGACCCTGGCGAAACTGAATCCCGCAACTGCCGAGGGCACTGGTTTCCTCGTGGCAGGGTTGAGGTTTCAGGCGAAAGAAAAAGCGAAAAAGAGATAGAGAAGGAGGGATCCCAAGGAAGGCTTCGCAAAGGTGAACAAAAACAGAAAGATGGAGAACGGCATTGGGGGTTAGATGGTTCAGACTAACCCCGAAATACCCAAGAAACTGATGAAGGAAGACGGAAGCAGGAAGACAAAGTCCAGCGCGGACAAAAGAAACAAAAAGGATAATCTCACCAGGACCCGGGGCCGGAACCCGATGCTCGCCCGGAACTCTCCATTCAGCGATGACTTTGCTTTGGATCAAGCCATCACTAACGAGCTCGCGCAGCTGGTCTTCGCTGGTTGTTGGAGCCGGCCAAACCTTCTGAGCTGCCCTCATGGCCACGAACTCCTGGTTTTCAATCAAAAACAGGGATGACTCCTTGTCCACGAAGGTCGCCTGAGACTTGCTTGCGGTCTTCTTCTTTCCCATGAACTGGCGGAAGCAACAAAGGCGCTAAGGAGGATGAAGCTAGAATGATGGTGCTCGGGCGATGACGACAATGACGGCAGCGGGTTTCTGAGAACTAGGGTTTAAAGGCAAGAGCTGGGCGACAAGGGAAAGGAAGATAAAAAGGTCTTTAAATAGATTTCTTAGTGATACAAACGGCCCATAAGGCCCGTTAAAGCACAGCATGGGAACGCAACGGTCCATTTACCGACGCAGCTAAAACGACGGAGGGCACGAATCCACACAATGGTACAAACCAACGGGCAGATTTCAGACTTATCCGCGCAGCACCACAATAGGGTTATCAGATAGCCACAAGAACAACTCGTTGAACCAAGAAGAAAAAAAGGGCTACCTCACGAGGAACAAAAGAACCCGGTTATGTAAGAAAGAACTCGGTAGTCTCATGAACGACAGGGATCACAACAGAAAAGTCAAAGACAACTCAGAAGACAAGATTCGTTACATTACAAGTGACTTTAAAAATAGAAGATTACAAATCTTACAAGACCCAACGAACTCGGCACCATGAAAAGCAAAGTAGCAAAGAGGAACATGGACATGACTAGGCTCTAGAATGACTACGTGTCCCAAATTGCTACTCGGAAGGACAGACCGCCATCAGCTACATTGTTTTCTTCAAAGGATGAACGCAGTGCATCCAAGGCGGAAATCGGCAGCACGGCAGGGCAACATGGAGCAGAGAAGGCCGGCGGGCATCTGTCTACCCAAGACCGATGTGATGCTAGATATGGTGTTGATCTACACCGGACGGTCTCAAGACAGGCGACGAGGATCAACCCAGAACTGCCAGATGAAGGAACGAAGCCCACATCACAAGACTTCCTCCAACTACCACCACGTACATCCTAGCACAATGCTATCGCGGGATTAGCCTACCTCTAATCCCTATCATAAGACTTCCTCCAGCTACGACAAGACATACAGAAACTACAAAACATGCCCGGGGGCTGCTCTACTTCACAAACTACCATGTTCATGACCACCAAGGCTTCAACAGAGTATCCAATAAATGAAAACAAGCACTCCGGGACAGTATTTATAGACCAAAGGATCGGCGCACATGGACTAGGAGTACCAACAAAATAAGCCTAACAAAGGACACAGTGAAAAGACAGGACACAATAATGGACGACTCAGGCGAGAAGAGGCAGTACTCGAAGACAGGCATATTCGGAAGAATATACCAGCACAGTACAACCCGTGAACAAAAGGCATTTACACTCAACCACCACCATACAACTACATCTGACAACAGCAGACTATCAAAGAATATGCCAAGACCTCGCATCCGAGTTCTTCCCGAACAAAACAACACGGATATACGCTCGGGGCCTCGGCCAACATCATAGCTTAATCAACACTAAGCTAGGGAGCTCGGCCTTTCATTTCAACTACCCCCCGGAGGCTCGGAACCAAAGACAAAGGACCAAGAATACAAGAAGCTCAAGACTACAACGACAACAACACATCAAGACTCTTCATCCGACTTCTTTTCTAAAAGAGAAGAACTCGAAGAAAGCAGGATACATAGCCACAGAATTTTTTGAAGACAAGAATCAAGACCCTCCAACTTTTTGTTCCAAATAGCAAGAGGCTCGGGGGCTACACTCAGTGAGTGCACTTTTTCTTTGAAAAAGCGCACGTCACCAAAAGACTTCCTCAACGCAGATCACTTCAAGACACTACGACAAAAAGAACCCAGAACGAGCCATATTCGAGTTCTTTTTCATAAAACTTCAACGAACAATCAGAGCAACTTCAAGACAAGATCCTCTAGCTCCTTGTTCCAAATAGCAAGAGGCTCGGGGGCTACAACCAGGTGGATGTACTTTTTCTTCAAAAAGCACTCACCACTCGAAGATCCCAAGAAGCGCTACAAGGTTTCACTCCAGAAAGTACTCGGATGATATTTTGTTCCTACTCAACAAGACTTGAAGAAGCAAAGCGAGACTTTCGGAGCTCAACCATGAAGTGCTCAGGGGCTTGTCGATGCAGGACCTACAGGATACCCTGCAAGGGAGAGAGAATATCTAGTCCAACTAGGATTCTCCCCATGTAATCTTAGTAGTATAGCTATTAAGTAATCCAACTAGAAAATCTCATTGTAAATGGACTAGGACTCTAGCCTCTTGACTATATAAAGGAGGGCAGGACTCCTGAGACGAGAGGACCATTGTACAACACAACAATTGACAATCAATCCAACGCAAAGGCTAACGCCGACTGGACGTAAGGTTATTACTCGATCTACGATCGAGGGACTGAACCAGGATAAATCGACTGTGTCTTACGTTAACCATCGAGTTCGGCATACGTCGAAGCCTGAACATACTGCCCCGGGTACCCCCGTGGCAGGCTATCGGTGGTAAAACATCGACAATCTCCATCTTCGAAACTACTTGATATGCTTGATGATGCACTTGTTGCCTTCTCTTCTTCTTCCTTCTTCTTCCTAGCTTCTCTTCTTTTTCTTCTTGCTTCTCTCTTAAGTCTTCTTTCTTCTTTCCTTTTCTTCTTCTCCTCTAACTGTTGTTCCTCTTCCTTCTTCTCTCTTGCTTCTCTTTTTAGCTTTCTTGCCTCCTTCCTTCTTCTTCTCTCATTATCATCTAGAGTTCTTTCGGCATCGGTAGCCTCAAGATGTGGTAGTGTGGTGTTGTTCGTTGTCGACGCGCTTAGCTCGCTGCTATCCATGTCGACATCCACCCGCTTCACACTACTAGTTTCTCCTCCATCCTCCATACCTCACACGGTGAAGCGTATATGAGGTCACCTGCTCTGATACCACTTATAGGATCTCTAGTTGGCCTAGAGAGGATGAATAGGCCTATCAAAATAAGCATTCAAACTTTTATCAAATTCACCCTGCGGCACTGTCGCTCTGGAGGGCGACACTATCGGACTGTGGCACTACCAGACAAGAACAATGGTACTACCGCACCTATAGACAACTTTGAGTCACATTTTAAAATTAGTGAACGGAAACTTAGATCGGAGAAATTTCTTAGCTTACTGTAGGTATTATAGTCACAGATCAAGAGCTAGAATGAGTAGGTACACCACACACAAGTAGATCAACTAGAAACCCTAGAAATCACCTCAACCAATAATATGAAATGCAAGTAATGTAAAGCAAGCACAAGTGACACAATGATTTATCCCATAGTTCGGCTCACCACCAAGGCTTGCCTACCTCTATGTTGTTGAGGATAGCCACTAAGGCATAGGGCTTTCCAACCCTTTCTCGTTCTCAAGTCAAGAGACTTAACTCTTAAGATGAGGGGTGAGTATACTAGCTTTAAGAGATGGTTACAAACCTCCCGGGGTTACCACACAAGTTGGCAAGTTCCACGGGCAACGCTCTAGCCAGCTAGGAGCCAAGCTCCAAGAGTAACAAACACAACCGCCGGTCAAAACATGAATCAAGTGCTCTTTTGAGTTAGGGAATCAATGGAGTTGCTCTCTAATCGAGTTTTGGACCCTTTTCCTTAAGGATTGATGGGGAAATCAATGAATTTGCTTGGGGGCTTGAGGTCAACAATGGAAGGAGAGAGAGCTCCTTTTCTATTTAGGAGTGTTGGAATCAGCAGGAGGAGGAAGAGAGATGTTGGGGAGGAAGAGGATGGGTATAAATATCCCGTCAGCCCCAATGATCACTTAAGTCATGGTAGTGTCGTTGCTTAAGTGCGGTAGTGCCGCACTGCGGCGATGCCTCTCTTCAAGTGTGGCAGTGCCACACCACGCAAGACAACAAGGGTAAGAGTGAAGTTTAGACTGTCTTGGCTGTGAATCTGAGGATACATGTGTATGTTTGATCACTTGGTAACACATATTAGCTTAAGCATTGTGTCCCCTTTTATAGTACGGTTTTTCCTATACTCAAATTTAAAATATAAAAGAATTTAAACCTCCTTTGAGTTTTAAGCCATCTACATTCATAATTGGGGGCTCCTCCATTTTGTGTAGCATCCTCGAACATGAATTTCCTGCTTGTCATCTCGATAAATCTCATTAGTTCTTTAATTGCGTGGTCATTATCACCAAAACCGACAATTAGGGCTTGATTGCACTTTCACTTCATCGCGGCGGTGGCCGAGGCAAGCGACAATAGTAGCGGCTTCGCGTGGCTGGGCCACAGCTAAGCCAAAGGCAGCCATGGCTGGCCATGTGCGGCAGTGCACACGCATGACCAGTGCGGTGACGCCGAGTGCCCGAGCTTGGTGACCACGTCCACCTGGCGAGCCAGCCCAAAAACTTGTCATACACGCATTTTAAAGATTCTATAACAACTAAACAGTTGCTTCTAGACCTAAACTATCTTCCTTATGCTCAAGAGAGCAAATTAGGCTACCAACCCAAGCTAAAATACGACACCATCTCTTAACTCAATTTCACAAAATAAATTGCCAAACATGATATTGTCTTGCTGTATAAATACACTTACATTCTTCTAAGTCCTTGAGCTGAATTTGATTTCAAGTTCTATTTTTAGGCTATTAGAAATGTTAGCTAGCAATGTTATTGTTCCACAGCAAGTATGTAAGGAAAATGGACCCTAGGCCCATTTACTTTGAATTTTGGTGTTTGATGACCAATACAACAAAATTGGATTAATGAATTTATAAGTAATTGTTTTGTAGTTCAATAGGGTGCAAGACGTGACTTGGACGAAGGCGACATGATGATTCGATGATCAAAACCTTAAGCAAGATCCTAGAAGCACAAGAGAAGACCCAATATATCAAGCATAGTCCAAGCACGAACATGGGAACCAAGCCGAACGCAAGATCGTGAAGAAATGAGCTCGGTAGAGGTGACCGGACGTGGCCCTAGGAGGATCGGACGCATTCGATCAGTTGCTCAGCAACAATAGGCGTTAGCAGCAGCGACCGGATGCTGAGCAAAGCAGTGACCGGACGCATGGACTTCACTATTCATCATCATGGCAACAACTCAGTGAGGACCAGATGCAGCGGCACTGGATGACTGGACGCACAAAGTGCAGCGTCTGATCATGTCCAGAGAGGTTCCAGAGTGGCGCAAATACAACTGGACGGGTCTAGTCGATGATGACTGGACTCGACAGCACGTTTGATCTCTATGCACGTGCTCAACGGTCGGGACGACCGGACGCATCCGATCAGGACGACAGCAGCGTCCGATCAGTAGTAGAAAGCTGGGTTTCACCCTCAACGGCTACTTTCTCCATATAGCTTATAAATAGACCCCCAACTGGTCATTTGATATGTGGAGAGTTGAGGAAACATACCAAGGGTGTTGATACACTATTTTAGTGATCTCCACTTGTATATGCTTAGTGATTTATTTGGTGATTAGTGTAGGTGCTTAACGAAGTGCTTAGGTTGATTAGATCACCGCTTATACGCTTGCTCTAGGTTTAGGCCTAGTATTTAGTAAGGTTTCTATATCTCTTACCACTTGGTGCTTGCGCACACTATTGTTGTACATTAAAGGGGCTTATAGTCTTGTGAGATCACACCAACCGTGTTTGTGGTGCGGTCACCATCGTATACCGAAGGGAACAAGGCCCATGACATTTTGGCCCAAAGCTTGATAGTGAAGACGACGGGGAGCATCTAGGAGAGGCTTGCTAAAAGGCACATCGGAGACCCACTTGCGTGAGGGGAAGGCCCGAGGCTATCCACAGAGTTACCCGACCAGGAGCTTAGCCCTTGTTGTGATAGAACCGCCCAATTTATACAAGATCAAGTACGGTTGTCCCCGCTAGCACGTTGACACACACATACTTTCACTTATATAAACCTGGTAGTCCGCCGAGTGTCACGAAGGACCTTGGTAAATCAACATCACAACCAAGATCGCGTGATTAAGCAAATACACATCACATACGCAGAGTTGCAGTGAAAATAATATTACAAATGAGTTCACAAGCAATAGTACAAGTTTGGGTTTCAAAACCGATTAGTGAAAACAACATAGCTTTCAATTGATTATATTAATATAAGTTCCAAATACATTGCTAGCATAAGTGACATCCTCAAACAAAAGCATATAGATGAGAAGTAAATATAGAATCACTGAGCCCACCGGCGGTTAGCCACCATCTTCAACAGGCCGAGAACTTCACCTACAACATGGTGGGATAAACCCTGAGTACTCGAATGTACTCAGCTAGACTTTATTTGGTGGAGCTAAGCTGACAACCTTTTTGCATAAAAGCTTGAGTAATCATTAGCATTATCCACCTATACTAGCAGTGACTTTTAGCCATTACCTACCATCTATATTAGCACATGTACTAATCAATCACTTGATTAAGTTGCAAACAATAATAACCATATCAGGTATTTCATGGCTCATTGTCATTATCATCATTATTCTTTAACCATATCTTTAAATTTAGTGAATCTACATTGCCGCTGCTCAGTCAAGTTCTCACTATCCGGGAGAGACAGCGATTCGAATCGATTCCTATCCAGCTGGAGGGGTATTCCTAACACAAACCCAATCAACCTAATCAGTGGTTTCCTCGGGTCACCTTTGGTACAACTTAGGAATCGCGGGTCCACGCAGTGCCGCACTCTCAGAGAGTCCACTCTGCCAGGTGGTTAATCTCACCTTTTGGACTTACGCCAATGGCTCCCCACACATCCTTTCTATCACCAGAGTGCGCACTTTCACTTCTCGGCTTCCGGCCTGAGTTGAGCTACTCGGCTTCGCGGTCGAAATGAGTTATCCGGCCAACTAAGTGATAGGCATGCGTTCAACATGACATGAGGACGTATAGCGAATTGGTCCTTAACCGACATAGACGGGGATAGATTCACACCTAAGACCTCCATGCCTTGTTGCTGCACTACCGTCATCCCGCCCGGTCTCTTTTCATTATTAACACATGGTTCTTTTCCATGATAGCAATTATAGCCAACCATGACTAGAGCTCATCCTACATCTCACAGGTGACAGGAAATCACCCGACTTCTACCGGTCTAAGCATAGCTAAGCATCATTCGATCCTACACTTAATTAGGATTCATAGGATTTTATCTAGACAAGGTAAGGATATAATGCAACAATTGGTTCCAACCAATTCCTATACTTAATGCATCATCAATAATAAAAGATACTCAAGATATTTGTAAAAACATAGGAGGCTTAGAATGCTCCAGGGCTTGCCTGGGATCCAACACTAGGTCAGTGTTTGTTAGATGACACTCGCTAAGTTCTTCCATCTTCGGGATATATCCACCAAACCAAATCTTTGAGTTCGGCTCCATCTCACATCCTTTACGTGGTGCATCTAGCGTACCTAAATGAGATGCAAGATGCATGTGTATGAATATGGGGAATGGTAATAAAAGATGCATCACCTGAAACATTGAAGACAAGAACAAGGCTACGCCACATGACATGAGTACTTAGAGAGCAAGCTATTCACATCAAATCAAACATCGAGATAGAAAGTACATCAAGCATGGCATATTAGTTTACTTAAGTTCTATTCAAATCACTTTAACTTACCAAGTTTAGACAACCTAATATACAATTGCTCATCTTCAGTTAAGGGCCTAGCATCTAAATCATCACATCAACTCATATCAAGCGAACAAGTTATTCACGGCAATCACCGAGTCAAGGCTGCAAACAGTAGCAGCTAATTTTATGCATAATAGGAGTTATACTAATCCAAAAGACATGCAACAAGACAATCTAGAAATCTTATGAAATTGTCTACAATTCATATTTAAACCTCTCAGCATGATTCCAAAGTTAACAAGGTCAAATAGGTACATTTATCAAATCTAGTCCAGAAATTCCAAAGAGCTACAATTTCTGAAGACCAACTTAGAACAGTCATAACTCAAACTATTTGGCAACATTCCATGAAAATTTAACACAAGATAGTTAGGTGAGTTATCTACAACTTTGTTATTATCACCAAAAGCTCATTTAAATCCTAACTAGATCAAACACTAGCATCTTTTAGATCTGCTCAGAATACAATCAAAACCTGACAGAAGACTTAAAAGTCATGTAACTCCTACACTATCAGGCCTATGGCCTTACAATTTGAAAACAAGCAAGATCATAAAATTTTCTACAACTTTTGTATTCACTACAACCATAGCAAACATCATTTCCATCACGAAAATAATTGCACAAGCAAAACCACAAATGCAACCCAACAGCAGTGGTGCAGAAAACTGATAGGAACTTCAGAGAAGCATAACTAGAGTTCTAGACCTCTAACAAACATGAACCATAACTTTTTGAAAAGCTTAGAAAGTTACCTACAACTTTATTATTCTCATATTAAGATGATTCTATAGTTAGAAGGGTAAATTAATCCAATAATTGCATCTCTATCCAAAATATAGACAGAAACTGACATGCCACTTTAAATAGATATAAATGGAGTTATACATATCCAATAAATGTGGTTCTAGACTTTTTAGAAATCCTATCAAATTCTAAACAACTTTGTGGTAAACACCTTAAGCTAATTCTACTATAAAGAAGGCCCCATAGTAAGAACAAGGAAACCCTCTCTAGGTTTGGGCAGAAACAGCCATAGAGATTTAAGCAAGTATAAATTAAGATCTACTTAACCAAAAATCTTGATATTTATCTTTTTGAAAATCTTAATAAAAGTACTACAACTCATGTATTATCATAAAGTCATGATTAATAACTTAACTGAGCCAATTGATTCAAACATGCAGGACTATTCAAAATAGGAGCAAAGCAATATAGGTAATTTGTTATTTTTATATATCTTAAACTATCAAGCCTAAAATATTGAAATTTTTACCAGACATCAAGACTAACCTTATTAGCACTCCACAAAAATTTCACAATTATTTGAGCAAAACAACTGCAGTTATGAAAAAGACAAGTAAGACTAGCATTCAAACCCTAACCTGCATAAATCCATTTTTACAGCTAAAACTTTAAACTAAAACATGCCATATTATAGATCTACTGCATAGATAATTTCACAAGGATTCCAAAAAGTTCACATTTGTTATTTTAGGATGTTTCTACTAATTAATACGGATTTTCAAAGTTCATCATTCAAATCTATAAAAATCAAAAGAAAAGGAATGTAAACTTGCATCGGGGACCCTGCAGTTTTCAGAAATTAAAGACGAACAAAAAGATCCTTTTAGGTACTGTTCAACCAAGTCACTGCTTCTTCACTTAACCCCCTGGAAGACACTCTATTCATGCGTGTGGTCCTTCTCTCTTTCTTCTTCACGGAGTCACAGCAGAGTACGGCAGCGGAGGTCATCGGCCGGCCGGTGAGGTTGCCGTCGGTGGCGAGGAAGAGGTGCGGGATCAGGTTGGAGGCTAGACGCACCTACACGTGGCCCACGCCCGGCCAGCCATAGCTAGCTTTGGCCTAGCCATGGCGCTACCCGCCAGCCACGATGGTGGCCGGCTGGAGGTCGGCTCTGGTCCTCATTGCGGCCAGGGGAGCAGCGTGCCAAGGTGGAGAAGGGAGAAGGGAGCAACGGCTGGAGCGAGCAGCAAGGCATGGTGCCGCAGAGGGGCAAGGCGGTGGTTGGGAGGAGCTCTGCCGCTTTGAAAGCTCTAGTTTGGTTTTGGTTAATTGATGAAACCCTAAGTGCTAACCTAGTTTATCAAAGTGATTATGAGATAGGTAGCACTACTCCAAGTGATGAAGCAATGACGAAGATCATGACAATGGTGATAGCATGGTGATGATCAAATGCTTGAACTTGGAAAAGAAGAAAGAGAAAAACAAAAGGCTCAAGGCAAAGGTATAAAATGTAGGAGCCATTTTGTTTTAGTGATCAAGACACTTAGTGAGTGTGATCACATTTAGGATAGATAGCCGTACTATTAAGAGGAGTGAAACTCGTATCGGAATGCGGTTATCAAAGTGCCACTAGATGCTCTAACTCATTGCATATGCATTTAGGATCTAGTGGAGTGCTAACACCCTTGATAATATTTGTGAAAATATGCTAACATATGTGCACAAGGTGTTTGCAGGGTTGAGATGAGTTTGGGTCTCTCGGGATTCGGCGCTTTCGGGAAAATGAAATGTCTATTTTCTATTGCGCCGGATGCAAAATTCTTGGTGGTTGGCACACTTGAGAAAGGGTGAAGAAGTTAGAGTTGAAATGGAGTTGGTCGAAATGATGCTGGCGTCGATCTACTGACCGGATGCTGGGTCACTCAGCGACCGGACGCTGAAAGGCTGCTTCCGGTCGAGCTGGCAGAGAGGTCGCCAGTTTCGGTGTTGCACCGGACGCTGGACCTGAGATGCACCGGACGCTGGTTTCTGCATCCGGTCAAACTGATGGGTCTGCACAGTGGCTAAGGGTTGAGCATCGGACGCTGGCTGCGTCCGGTCAAGGTGGACCGGACGCGTCCGGTCAAAAAAACATGCCTCGAGGAGCTTACTGGAAACGACCGAACGCTGGGGCTTTAGCGTCCGGTCAGTTTTGACCGGAGCGTCCGGTCAGCTTCATAGCCGTTGAAATTTGACGAACAGCGTTTGAAGCCGGTGACGCGTGGCGTCCATTGGGCGACCGGACGCTGAGGGCCAGCGTCCGGTCAGTATGACCGGAGCGTCCGGTCAGAGCGCGTTTTGCCCAGTGAAGGGGTATAACGGCTCTATTTGATGAGGGCTCTATTTATAGCCTCATGGCTGGCTCAAAGGATATCTCTTGCACATTTTCATTGACATAGCAACCTTGTGAGCTTAGCCAAAGCCCTCCCACTCATCTCCATCATTGATCCATCATCATTGTGAGATTGGGAGAGAATCCAAGTGCATTGCTTGAGTGATTGCATCTAGAGGCACTTGGTATTCGTGTTGCGCTGCGGATTTCACTTTTTTCTCTTGGTGGTTGCCACCACCTAGACGGTTGGAGCAGCGGTGAAGGATCGGCACAAGTTGGTGATTGTTCGTGGCCGCCTTTAGTGATTGTGAGAGGAGTTGTACCTTCCCCGGCGGAGTGTCGAAAGGTAACTCTAGTAAATTGCTCATGTCATTGAGTTACCTCACTTGTGGGTCGGTTCTTGCGGTGTCCTATCGTGTGGATGAGGTTTGTAAAACACCTCTTAGCTGCCGAACCACCAAGTGTTGGTCGACACAACGGGGACTAGCGTGTTGGCAAGCACGTGAACCTCGGGAGAAAAATCGGTTGTCTCTTGTCATTTGCATTCTCCCAGTGATTGGCTTGATCTTCATCTTGTGATTGGTTCATCCCCTACACGGCGGTATAATCACTCTACTTACTTGTTTACATTCTTGCAAACTAGTTGATACAAGCTCTTTAGTGTAATTAGAATTGAGAGCTTGCTTTATTATTTACATTCATCTAGTTGAGCTCTTTGGAGTAGCAAGTTTGTGTGCCTAAGTAATCATTGCAACTAGAATTATTGGATAGGTGGCTTGCAACCCTTGTAGAGCTAGAGCAAGTTTGCATTATGCTATTTGTCATACTAATCAAATTGCTCTAGTTAATTTGTAGATTTTTAAATAGGCTATTCACCCCCCCTCTAGCCATATTAGGACCTTTCACGCTTGGCAATGGTGGCCAAGGCCATGGCGCCCGCGGCAGCAGAGCGGAGGAGGGTGAATGCGTGCGCGAGGGAGTGCCAGAGAGAGCCAGAGGACGTGGAGAGCTTGGGCGCTCAGTTTGGAGGAGCAGGGCATGAGGCAGCGCGTGGTGCGGAGCTTAGACGCGCGTCAGCCATGGCGGGGCGCGCTCCGGTGCATGGCTGCCACGACGCCATTTCGTCGAACATGTGGCGCGCGCGATGGAGCCTGACTTGGAGTCCGTTTTCGGCATATTCCATGCACATTCGGACCTTAGCGCTAGTAGCAAAGTTGCTCTACTCTAGATGCTCTACAAACTTGATTAAGGTTGTATGGTCATTAGAGCTCTTCATCAGTAGGTAATTAAGCCACAAACTACTAGTGTCAACACCTTGATAACGGTCACGGAAATTCACTTTCAGAGGTCAAAACTCGGTTAAACTCAGTGCAACTTTTTGCATGCTCTTCTCCATAATATAACCTTCAACTTTTTATTTTTGTACCAACTCAAGTTGTTTAACAAATTTCGGAGAACGTGGAATGCCAACGTCGTTGCTTAGCAAAACTCCAGACTTAGAATAATTCTAAGTGATGAAGACTGTAGCAAAATTAATCTTGTGACCTTTGTTTGTCAAGCTTAGAGATAGATTTAGACTTGGGTCCTTAAATAAAGTTTGTAGTACACAAACTATACTACAACTTTTATTTAAGGTCAAACCTTGTATCTTGAATATAAACCATTCTTTTACTTTGGTCAAAGCAGCATCTCATTAAACCTAGAATTAGAGTTTTCGACCAATTGAGGCATTTTCTTGACTTCTGCTCAATATGAACCCTTCATGACTTTTGTTGTAGAGTTCAATTAGAGTTATTTGGGTAAGTTTGCAAGGTTTGGTTGATGACCTACATTTCCATTCACTTAATAATGCAATTCAAGCACTTAGCAAAGTCATTCCAATAAGGATATAACTTATCATTTCATGGGACTTTTTGATTCCAAACTTCATGAAACTTTTCCAATGATCAATATAGATGGATATTGATGTGAGACACATGAAAGAAGCACCTTCAATATTACTTAGGTATATATCTGAAAAGGGCCAATATATAAGCAAAGGTGCAATATCTGAGTTTAGGTTAGGGCTCATTTCCATAGGTTTGACCTTGACATCTTCATTACCACTTAACATGTCATGGTTGAGCTCAAACCCAATGCTTATCTAGTGACAAACACCTAGGGTGTTACACTTGTGAGGGATTCCTTGCGAGAGGCTCCAACGAGGACTAGGGAGAAGCTTGCATGCTTCTTAATACCTCGATAAAAATACTGGAGTCGTCAATCGGAGTTTGCATATCTCTACCTTACTCTTTAGCTTCCGCATTTATATTGTAATCTTGGTGTGTGCTTTACTTTCCTAGCTTAGTGATAGGCTAGTTGATAGGTTTGGAACCTAGGTTGCATAACTCCTTTTGCGATAGAGATATCAATACACTAGCAAAATTATAGTTGCATATTTAGATAGTTTATCTTTTTGCATAGGTTTTGCTAAGGTTAGAAAAAGAGACCATAGTTTAGAGTTAGAGTTTTAAGTCGCCTAATTCACCCCCCCCTCTTAGGCATCACGGTCCCTTTTAATTGGTATCGGAGCTTGGTTGGCTCAATTTGGACCTTTTGCTTCACCGCTGTTGAGCCGACGCTATTTAGGTGGTTGGGATGGATACCTCTAGGCCTCCGTACTTTGATGAAACTAATTTCCTCTACTATAAAGCTAGAATGGCTTGTCACCTTGAGGTGGTAGATTTGGTTGTTTGGAGAGTCACTCGTGACGGGATGAAACCCATTAAGAATCTCGATAAATCCACAAAGAGTGAAGAAAAAGAAATTCATTTCAATGCTAGAGCTAAAAATTGCTTGTTTGAATCTTTTAGCATAGATTTTTTAACCAAGTGTTTACTTTAAATATGGTACATAAAATTTGGTTAAAACTCCAAGAGCTCCATGACGGCACAACTAGTGTCCGTGAGCAAAAATATTGTCTAGCTAAACAAAATTATGATTCCTTTAAAATGAATGATGATGAGCTTATTCGTGATATGCATTCTCATTTGAATCTAATTATCAATGAGCTCCATTCAATAGGATTAACAAAGCTAGATGATGCGAACATTGTGAGGAAGATCATCTCCGTGCTACCACAAAAGAAATATGCAAGCATCATCACCATCCTTCATAACATGGAGGACTTGATGAAGAATCTATCAAGCTTATCAACAAAGTGGAGAAGATGATCCAAAAACTCAATGTCAAGGGTGTGCCCATCCAAATTCAAGATTTCATCTTCACCAATCAAAGAAATGAGCAAAGAAAGAAATGATGCTATGAATGCAGTGAGTTGGGGCACTTTGTGGAAGTTTATCCAAACAAGACCACACCCAAGACAAAGAAGAAGGTGTGCAAGGACAAAGCCCTCACATCAATAAAGTCATGGGTCGATTCTTCAAGTGAAGAAGAAGACCACCACAAGAGGCGCAGGCACAAGCACTCATCATCAAGCACCTCACGTGTGTGCCTTATGGCACGAGGTAACAAAAAGCCTATCTCTAGTGATAGTGACAATGATAGTGATAGAGATGATGAGCTACCTTCTTATGATGAAATTGTGCAACAAAATTTTAACTTTGCTAAAGTTTACACTAGTCAACAAAAGAAGCTTAAAAATTAAAATAAAAACTAGATAGCTCACAAAAAGCTTATGCTACCTTGCTTGAACAATATGAAAGTTTTACCAATCTTAATATGGAGCTATCTACTAAAATTAAGCAACTTGAGACTAGTGCAAACACAAATAATTGCATAATCAATGATGAGCAACTTGTAAAGAAAAATGAAAAATTAAAGAAAAAGTTAGCTAGCTTACAAGATGATTATAAAAGTTTGCTCGCTAAAATGGAAACCATGTGCAAACATTATGATGAGCTAACTAATAAAGTTGCTAATCTTGAAGTCATCGGTACAACCCCCACCAAGGCACCTAAAAAGAAAGGTTCAATTTTTGATATGCCTAAAAAGGAAGCCTCTACTTCTTGTAATGATTTATGTTTAGACTCACCCTTGTGCAACCAAGTTTGTGTTGAGAAAATTGTTGTAGAAACATACACATAAGAGGTCGCAATGGAGAATGAGCAACTCAAGCAAGAAGTGGCTTGCCTCACCAAGGACTTGACTCAAGTGAAAGGTAAGACGGAGCAAGCCCAACTTCATCAAGATAACACCATCAAGGGAGTGAAGAAGCTTGATGAAGGACAAATATGGTTTGCTACATATGCCACAAGGAAGGCCACAAGTCCTATGAGCGCAACATGAAGAATGGGGGAGGAGAAAAGAAGAAAGAGAAAAACAAAAGGCAAACAAGCAAGCTCACCAACACCTACACCAACAAGGTGGACAAAAAGGTCTCTGCACCTTATCTCTTGAAGAAGAAAAATGACAAGGTGGTGGCCATCGAGGTGAACAAGCAAGCCAACAATGGGGCCAAACGCATTTGGGTGCCAAAGGAGATCATTTCCAACATGAAGAGCACCAAGAAAATTTGGATCCCAAAAGGGAAGTGAGAAGTCCGATGGACTTAGGGGAATTTAGAGACTTGGCAAAGTATGAGTGCATTTTATGGGGTGCATCACATTGGATCATGTCAATTGCCAAGTGAGTTAGTGAATACTATAGACCCAAATTCTTCTTCCCATGTTAGGTAACTAGATTTAATTTTTTGTAATTTCAATTGGCATCTAGTTTATTTTCATACCAAGGTTTGCATTTGCATGTTTAATCTTTTATCTTGCATACACTAGGTATATCTTATGGTAGACTTGCTCGGTTTCACTCTTAACCTTTGGAACAAACCTACATGGTTTAAATTGTTTAGGAGCACGACATATGGCTTGTTTTACAATTGTTCATCTAATATGTGCCAAAGTCCAAATTATAGATAATTTCTTTCGAATATCATCTTCAAAAATGATTCTCACATTCATGTGATGCCATCTTTCAAGTGGTATTTTTTATTCTAAAATCAATGTGCATGTCTCCTACAAGTATTCCATACTTGTGTGCACAAATTTAGAGGGAGGTTACTCTACAAGTTGGATACTTTGAGACTAACTTCTTTTCAAACTTATCATGTGTGTAGTAGTCTCATTGCAAGGAAAATGAAGTCCCCAGAGTTAAGCATCATACTTCAAATATCCACCACCTATTGCAAGTGGTATAAATCAAATTGGTTTCCACATGTGGTATTTCTAAACCGATATCATCATGTTGATTTCACTTTGGTATTTATATGCTTTCTCCATGCATTATATAGATTAAACTCTCTTGAGCATTAATTTACCAATTATGCATAAACTACATTCTCCATCATATGTATGCATATATTTAGATGGAGCTTAGTCTATGTAATGTGATAGTCAAATTTTGTGACATATTCTACTCCACATACAAAGTATCATAAAGTTTGACCCTCCCTTATGCTACTAATGTCTTTCTTTTCGGTGTTTGATTCCAAAGGGAGAGAATTTGTAGGACCAAAAGCAAGCCTGATCATAATAATTTACAAGTGGTAATAGTCCGAGAAAGGGAGGATAGTGGATTATGGAGTTAGGGGAGGCTTAAATCCATAATGCCACATGGGAACATTTGCAAGGGCAAGATAACTTTCTAAAGATGTTTACATGTGATATCTTTTAGCATCATATAACCTTGCCCTTTGCATTGCATCCTAGCAAGTAAATAGTTTTTAAATTCCAAAATTTTTATTATTTGCTTGTTTTGGTTGTGTTGTCATCAATCACCAAAAGAGGGAGATTGTAAGGAAAATAGACCCTAGTCCCATTTACTTTGGATTTTGGTGTTTGATGACCAACACAACCAAATTGGACCAATGAATTTGCAAGTAATTGTTCTGTAGTTTAATAGGGTGCAAGACGTGACTTGGACGAAGGCGATATGATGATCCGATGAACAACACCTTAAGCAAGACCCTAGAAGCACAAGAGAAGACCCAAGATATCAAGCATAGTCCAAGCACGAAGATGGAAATCAAGCTGGACGCAAGATCGCGAAAAAATAAGCTCGGTAGAGGTGACCGGACACGGCCCTAGGAGGACCGGACGTGTTCGATCAGTTGCTCGGCAACAACAGGCGTCAGCAGTAGCGACCGAACACTGAGCAAAGCAGTGACTGGACGCACGGACTTCACTGTTCATCGTCGCGGCAACAACTCAGTGGAGACCAGATGCAGCGGCACTGGATGACCGGACGCACAAAGTACAACGTCCGATCATGTCCAGAGAGGTTCCAGAGCGACGCAAATGCCACCGGACGCGTCTGGTCGATGATGACCGGACTCGGTAGTGTGTCTGATCTCTATGCGCGTGCTCAACAGTTAAGACGACCGGACACGTCCGGTAAGAATGACAGCAGCGTTCGGTCGGTAGCAGAAAGCTGGGTTTCACCCCCAACGGCTACTTTCTCCATGGGGCTTATAAATAGACCCCCAACCGGCCATTTGATATGTGGAGAGTTGAGGAAATATACCAAGGGTGTTGATGCACCATTTTAGTGATCTCCACTTGCATAATACTTAGTGATTCATTAGGTGATTAGCGTAGATGCTTTGCGAAATATTTAGGTTGATTAGACCATCGCTTATGCGCTTGCTTTAGGTTTAGGCCTAGTGTTTAGTGAGGTTTGCATATCTCTTACCACTCGGTGCTTGTGCGCACCATTGTTGTACATTGGATGGGCTTGTAGTCTTGCGAGATCACACCAACCGCATTTGTGGTGTGGCCGCCACCGTATACCGAAGAGAACAAGGCCTGTGGCTTTTTGGCCAGAAGCTTGATAGTGAAGACGGCGAGGAGTATCCGGGAGAGGCTTATCGGAAGGCACGTCGGAGACCCACTTGCGCGTGAAGAAGGCCCGAGGCTATCCATGGAGTTACCCGATTGGGAGCTTGGCCCTTACGAGGGATTCCTTGCGAGGGGCTCCAATAAGGACTAGGGGAAAGCTTGCGCGTTTTTCAATACCTCGATAAAAATACCGAAGTCATCGACGGGAGTTTGCATATCTCTACATTACTCTTTAGCTTCCGTATTTACATTGCAATCTTGGTGTGTGCTTTACTTTCCTAACTTAGTGATAGGCTAGTTGATAGGTTTGGAACCTAGGTTGCATAACTCATTTTACGTTAGAGATAGCAACATACTAGCAAAGCCGTAGTTGCATATTTAGATAATTTATCTTTTTGCATAGGTTTTGCTAAGGTTAGAAAAAGAGGCCATAGTTTAGAGTTAGAGTTTTAAGTTGCCTAATTCACCCACCCTCTTAGGCGTCACGGTCCCTTTCAAAGTATTTCATTGTCATCTACAAAGTTTGTACTTCAAACTTTATTTAAGTATCACACACATGTTCTATAGTATTTTTGCTCAATAAAATTGTTTTTTCCACCCTACTTGACATAACATGAGTTATTGAATAAATTTCTATTTAACATTTTTATTGGTCATTTTAGGCTATAAGAAATTTATCAACATTTTCTATCACATGCATTATTACATAAACATGATGTCGCGTTATTGAGAGAAAAAACCCTATCCTTGCGACCTTAACATGAGTTACTGATCACACCTAGGGTTTTCCTCAAGAATCCAACACAAATCGGCAACTATCCTCGGGTTTTAGTAAACAATCGAACACAAATCGCCACCTATCCTTCCTTCAAAGGCAAAAATGGGTTTTTGGCACTCCAACTAAAACCGTAGGAGGGAGGGGAGCAGGACGGGAACGAATGTATACCTTGGATGTCGCGTTGTCGTCGCTGTCGCGGTTCTCCGATGAGTCGGTAGACTCCCCATCCTCACTCCTTGCCAAGCGGCTCCTGGACAGAGACCCGACGGCCGGCGAACGGAGCGGAGACGCCGAGTGGGAAGCACAGGTGCAGCCGGAGCCACCAGTGCAACGGCCCACAGCGCGACGCACCTCCAAGGAGTCCGCGGCGGCGGCGTTGTCGCTCATCGCCACGGGTGGGATGGCTCGTCGGTGACGGCTTCGAGGGAAGGCTAGGAGGCAAGGGGACGGCGAGAGGGAGACGAGGGGTCAGGGGACGGTGAACGAATGGTGGTGAGCGAGCTTGTGGGTAGCCGGTTCGTATTTATGGACGGAGTAGTAATGGGTGACGGGGTAAGCACACCGATTGAACTTAGGGGTGAATGGACTGAGCTGTATACACCAAACCAAACACACCTACCCTTGGCTACACTAGTACAGTCAGGAGCTCATGCACCCAACCAAACAAAATCTGAGCTAAACCAGACCAATAAAAACAGTCCAACCAAACTAAGTCCATGTTGGCTTGATGGAACCAAGCCAAACCCAACATGTCTCCAATTCTAGACGGGCTCCATCTAAAGCCAGGAAACCAAACAAACCTTGTAAAGCGGCGGGATCTGTCATCTGTGCATACGTACGTACGTGCCTTGCTAGCTTGTAGCCAACGTGTATAGCACCAATGGTTGCCACCTCCGCCGCGTGCTCGAGGCCGTCGTCCCCCTGGTTCTCGCACTGGCTCTGCGGCTTCACGGCGGATTCCGTCGTCGCCGCCAAGACCACCGTCATCGTGCCGCGCGCAGATCGCCTGCAGCCGTCTGCGTCCTCCTCCTCCTCGGCCGCCGGGCTAGCCTCCGCCGCGTCTCAGCTGAGGCAGGTATGTATGCAGCTAGCCACTCCGATCTACACTCGTCTTGCTGCTACGTGTTTATATATACGGTATAAACAAAGTACATTTGTTCAGTTGGTGCGTTTCTCGAATTTTGATGCATGCGCGAGCCAAGTTGGAAATTGGAATCCAATCACACCCGTCACCCTGCTGTGGATGTATGAGTAATTTACTGTGGGTTAGCTGGATGAACGGTTACCATAGGTTCGCCTTTTTTTTAGCAACAACGCTTTTTTTTTTTTTGTAGGAAACCGTAGGTTCGCTAATAAAAGAACGCTAAAAGGCCAGATAGAGCCCCACGCAAAAAAGTCGCGGCCCACTCCGATGGCTACCGAAGCCCAAAGGCCGCCGTCTAGACTTGTCTCCACGGCGTCTCGGCTTTCCATTTTTACCCCCCTTTTCTCTCCTCTCCGGCCGTTGCCGTTGCTCTGCCTCTGCGGCGCTCTTCTCCTCCTGTCAGTTGCCGCTGCCGCCAACGCTGCAAGTGGTGTGGACCCGCCGCCGCGGCCATGTTCGCCTGGATCCTGCGCGGCTGCCGCGACGAGAGCTCTGCCTCCGACCAGCTCAAGCAGGTCGGCCTTTCACCCCCCAAAATCTGTTTCTCCCCGTCGATTTCGAATGAACCACACAACAGGAAAAGGAGGCCTTTCCCCCACTTTTGCCATTTGAGAGTCTTGGGGTAAAGGATGGAGCTAATTTCCTGTACCAAGAAGAATGAAGGCGTGCGGAAACTGTGAGATAGAGAAGATTGGGGAAGTTCTCATTTCTGGGACTGGGTGCGCCAGTGTGCTCCCCTTCGCTTTCCTACAATTCCTGGATGGACTTCGACGATATAATAAGAGGAGAAATGTGTCTTCTTTGCTGATCTGTTCTTTTGTCAAATAAACTGCTGGTGGATCAATGTGGGGTGGGGTTTCCTGCTGTTACCTGGATCAATGAGTTTGAGATGCAAGTTTTGGTACCTCCGTGTTGAGGAGAAACATTACAAACATTTTGTTTTCTTCTGCAATGTTGTTTCCTACCCTTCTACATTCTCTAACTAGCACAAATTGCATCCTGCACTGCGTGGTCTTGCACTCAAGGCTATTTCATTTCTTCATTTTGCTGCGCTTCTGAACTAACCAAAGACTCAAAAATTACTGAATTAAATTAAAGGAGTGTGATCTGATCTGATTGATGTATTTCATTTCTCGCTGCTGAATTGATCACTGACAGTATGTGCTGGCTCTGCAGGCTCGCGATGTCTTCAAGGCGAAAGAGGCGGTCTTGCAAAAGAAGATTTCTCAAGAGATGGAACGGGCCAAGGAGTTTACAAAGTCGGGAAACAAACAAGCAGCAATGCAGTGCTTGAAGAGGAAAAAGTACTATGAAAGCCAAATGAACCAGGTTGGAAGCGTTCAGTTACGCATTAATTCCAAGGAGAGAATGATCGCTGACCACACGGGGAACAAATAACACAAAGTGAGAACACATCTCTGGAACTATGTATCGAACACAACTTTGTTCCTTATCAATGAAAGCCGGTAACGGATCTTTCGAAAAAAGAACACAACTTTGTTCTGTTCAGATATGCAATCTTGTGAGATGTCAACCATTGGTGTGTTCTTTGTCACACAGCTCATTACACTTACATTTTCGACCAGACTTCTTATTTCCTAGGCATGACAACACTTATTTCCTAGCATGCTGTACAGTGTATATAGCGTGAGCCATACTTGTTTTTCGTCCACATTCTCACTGTATTCAACTGAATAACACTTTGCAAGTCATTTGAATTTTTTTTTGGCACTCTGCACAGAAGGTTACAAGATGGTATTTTCTTGAATTGAGATAGACAGCGTGTATTCCTCTCTTTGCAGGCGCGGAAGTTCAATCATGTTATTGCGATAGCCTATAGTTGGAGAGGGAGTTGAACGTTTTTCACTATTTCTATCTAAGCATAACACTCTGCATGTGAATATCCACCTTAAGCCTTATTTGGATGTTATCGGATTCACCTCAATCCACATGTGTTGGGGGATGTGTTGGGGTGGATTGGAGTGGAATTTAGTTCAAGTTCCACTTCAATCCACCCCAACCTATGTGAATTGATGCGAATCCGACTACATCCAAACAAGGCCCCTTATTGGATCTATTGCTGCCTCCGCTTCCAGATTTTTTCACTGCTGCTGTTTCTGATGCAAATCGTATTGCTGTAGTGCTCCCTCCGTATTGCTATGTGACCTGGTCCTAATTTCTTTTTTGAACAAGTACATAACCTTATTTCTTTTTTCAACAAGTACATACCAACATTTCGTCTCAGAATTCAGATTTGCCTTTTCTTCTCATGTTAGTACAATTTTGATTCACCAAAAGTTGGTTCCCTTTTGCAGAGTACATGATGGCAGTTTGTATACGTGAGCAGCTACGCTAACCTCTAAAACAGCAAGTCAGCCAGCCTCGAATCAATCATGTAACATAGAGATAGCCTTGTCCTTTTTTTATCGTTAAGTAAACTACACTGTAAACAGTCTTTCCTGCCATTTAGCTCCTGTTTTTTCCTGTAACATAGATATAGCCTTGTCCTTTTGTTACCGTTCAGTAAACTACACTGTAAACAGTCTCTTTCCTGCCATTTAGCTCCTGTTTTTCCCTGAACTTTCAGTTCAGCGTGATGACATCTGTGTGAATGTTTTCAACCTTGGATCGAATTTTCATTAGCTTTGCACCCCGTGATAACAAAACATAGCCCTTTCTAACCACAAATGTTATGCTGAATGGACTGTTCACCGCTCAAACCCAAGTTCATGATACCTGGAGCGGTTGAACACGCTGCAGAAAGCGGGGAATAATTTGGAACATACCTGCCCTTTTAAAAGTCTTCCTTTTTGGGTAATGGACAGGACGCATCAGGTCAGGGTTTGGCAAGAATGCTGCCCTTCGAGAAGTCTTTTTATGTTGGTAAGTCTCCTTTGTCTATTCTGAAATCTGGTTACTTTTATACAAAAACTATATATTTTAATGGTATAGGCAAAATCACTATAGTTGTATCAGTCAAATCATCTACAGCCGGTTAGGCATTTTACTATACTCAACGCGCGAGGCTATTTGCCTTACCTACCGCAGGGGATGAACTATTCATGAGAGTTTGGAGAGTATGTATCCATTAGTTTAGCGTATGTTTAGCTGGCACGTTATTGTTGAATACCGGACACAATCCAGAGAACATGAATCCGGTTGGCCGGTATAAAATTTCAGAAAAAAAAAATGGAGCGGACCTCTGTCAGAAACAAAAACAATCGAGAGAACATGAATCAGGTTGGCAGATTTTTCAGCAAGAGCCACGCTTCACCGAAAAATGGCTCGGATCTCTATCATCTGAAAAATAAAAACGGTGAAGATTAACGTCACATCAATCGCCAATAGGGCACCTGCTGTGCCCATAGCCACGACCCTGCGAGCACCTCACCACACAAACCATCACAAACACGACAGAACGAAATGAAACTTGAGAATAACCCAGTGCCATAATCATAACAGCGCTATTTCTGCCATGCGCCATTTACTACCAAATAAATGCAACATAACGTTAAGGTTTGACCTTGTACATCCCTACCAAAAACACAAACGAGCAGTTTGACCAGAAGGCAAAATAACAGACTCGCTACAGTGGAGGCATCACATGACAGATGTACAAAGTTTCCTAGACTCTGGCATCAAAATGTCTCAATCAAGGTATCAGCAGTTCCCATTCTGGGAGAGATTTGGTAAGAGCTTAATTGAAACTACGCCGGTGGTTGTCGCCTCCTGCATGCAATATCAGTCTATCAAATTAATACAGCACTATAGTTTTCACAATAGAACACAATTCTGTAAAAGGACGAACAGGAGGGTTAATAAAACGGTGACTCAGGGTAGCTCATGTACAAAGTACATTTGGACAAAACATATACTTGAAGCTACAAATGCTAGCTAAAAACTACTCCCTCTGTTCCTAATTGTAAGCCGTTCTGGCTTTTCTAGGTACATAGCTTTTGATATGCACTTAGATATAGATTATGTCTAGATACATAGTAAAAAGTTGTGTATCTAGAAAAGCCAGAAGAAATTACAATTTGGAATGGAGGGAGTAGCTAACTTTTAATAGGTTTATAATGCTAGCTAAAAACACTATACTTCTGTACAAGTAGTCAACAATATCTCCAAACAGATGCACAAAAGCTAAAAATTAGCAGGATAATACATAACCACACAACCTAGAGTGCCCTATATTTTATTACCTTTTTGGTCGGACGCGGTCCTCTTCAAAATCCATTATTCCTCCAGATTCAGAGAGAAAGTCGTCATGCCCCCGTAAGTCGATGTCTGCCTGCTTAAATTGTTCAACTTCTGCCATCAAGTAAGAAACATGGTTCGGCAACACTATTTAATACAGTAGTTGCCATTATATGAACACTCAAAATAATAATAATAATAATATATCTAAACAGAAGGCAGTCGTCTGGTAGCAGTAGGAAAATGAGGATAACAGAGCATAACTCATCACAAGAAGATGCAAATTATTCCTTTTTTCTTCAATCTTACTAATAACAAGAAAAAGTGATGAATAACAAATGCTTCAGTTTAATCCAGCTCACCTTGATTGATTTTTTGGCCTCTTCCACTCTGTCCTCAAATTCTTTCTGGTGCTTCTTGTTCACCTCACTCATTGTATCAGCCCACTTGATTTTCTCCTGAATTTGATGCAACAGGCTATCTGATGTTCCCAACCTGAGCGATGCTACATTTTCATCAGAACTTGTAAAAATGTACTTTGTTTTCTTTGAGTTTCACCTCAGAGCAAAAAAAATTTGAGTAACCATAACATATGGATAGATTGCTACAGAACTAAATCATCAGCAAAGGATGCCGAAATAAGTTGATATTATCTATTTCCAGTTTAACAATAATAATACCATAACAACAGAAGGAACAATGAAAGTCTATCCAGTTTGAAGGAAAAACCTTAAGAAACACAAAGCAATTATACCTTAATGTAGAGTGTTACTCAAACAGGCCATGGCTTTTAGGGAACAATATGGTGCACACTATTTCATCACATCATGATCAGTCACATAAAACAGGTCGAAGGCATCGACCCCCGACCCGGGTACGCGGGGTCATTTTCGAACCTGCAGTGTAAAAACCTCTCACAAGTAGCGTACGTTCCTCGACCCGGGAACTTTGTGAGTTGTGACTATGATCATGATCATCCTACCAAAACAAATTATCTCATAAAACTAATATAGGTCACTACCTTGTAAGACACCAAGAAGAGTAGCGCAAACAATCAATAGAAGAATAAACATAACAGAAAAACAGGTTGTCCATTCCATGGCAAACAAACCACAATGTGACATCATAACGTTGTATATGAGACATAAAATTAAATGGCAATTACGAAAACAAGCATTCACATTTTTTTGGGAGTAGAAAAGTTGTACTAAACAAGCATGTGCATTTACTAGATGTAGAAAGATTTCTTAAATAAGCATACACACCAGTCAGACAAGGTCTCTATCATGTTGGTTAGCTGATCAGGTGTAAGATCTCTTCCAGCTGCAAATTGTACCTAAAATGAATGAAGACAAATTTTTTTAATAAAAAAACTTATCATTAGACATATAGAAAATGATGCTACAGATACAGGCTGCAAGCATCTTACCTCAAAGCACCTTCTCAGCTGATCCAGTTTGCCTCTAACGATACCCTACATAAACATGAAGAATATTATGTATATGATGCCAAAAATACTTTAGGCAACACTAAGTATTAGAAACCACAGTAAAACCACTAGAAATAATAAAAATACTACCAGTAGCGGTAAATGATAAATTTTCAAATGACACATTTACAAGTCTCACAGGGATGGTTTATACAAAGATTAAGTGCATAAATCGAAAGAGGATGTAACAACTCACCGAGTACATGCACTCATTGATTAGGAAATCTTCAAGTTCTCTTACGTTGGAAACGTCCAACTCTTGCATGAGCTGATCATACGGTAGTATCTGAAGAAAGAATTTTAGTGAAAAAGGGGGTACATTAGAATTCTACAGGAAAAAATATAGCATGGAGTGCAAGGTAAAAATATAGCATGGAGTAGAAGGTAAAAAAATATAGCACTCCTATCTAAGGCTAATTCTACATCAAGGGTCAGCTTTGAGCCCTTATCTGTTTGCCTTAGTGATGGATGAGGTCACAAGGGACATACAAGGGGACATCCCTTGGTGTATGCTTTTCGCGGACGATGTAGTGCTAGTTGATGAAAGCCGGACAGGAGTGAATCAGAAACTGGAGTTATGAACTAAAACTGAGTATATGAGATGTGACTTCAGCACTACTACTCGGGAGGAGGAAGATATTAGTTTGGAAGGTCAAGTAGTGCCTAGGAAGGATACCTTTCGATATTTAGGATCAATGCTACAGAGAGACGGGGATATTGATGAAGATGTTAGCCATAGAATCAAAGCAGGTTGGATGAAGTGGCGCCAAGCATCTGGTGTCCTATGTGACAAAAGGGTACCACAGAAGCTGAAAGGCAAGTTTTATAGGACGGCGATTAGACCTGCTATGTTGTATGGTGCAGAATGTTAGCCTACGAAAAGACGACATGTTCAACAGAAGTGTCGCGGAAATGCGTATGTTGCGTTGGATTTGCGGTCATACAAGAAGGGATCGAGTTCAAAACGATGATATACGTGATAGATTAGGGGTAGCACCAATTGAAGAAAAGCTTGTCCAACACCGGTTGAGATGGTTTGGACATGTCCAACGGAGACCACCAGAGGCACCGGTGCATAGTGGAATCCTAAGCCAATATGTAACGTGAAGAGAGGCAGAGGAAGACCGAAGTTGACTTGGGTATTGGCAATAAAAGGAGACTTGAAAGGATGGAATATACCCAAAGACTTAGCCTTAGATAGGAGTGCTTGGAAAACAGCTATTCACGTGCCTGAACCTTGATTGCTTCTGCTGGGTTTCAACTCTAGCCTACCCCAACTTGTTTGGGACTTAAAGGCTTTGTTGTTGTTGTTGCTGTTGTGGAGTAGAAGGTAAAAGATATTGCTACAAGAATGTTTCTCCCAATGTTAAGCTAAGCATAATATAGGTCCATGTATTTCATAGATTTGGCACGCATAATAAGGTAAGATTATCAGCCGTTGGTTAACTAATTGACCAAAGAAAATAACACTTTCCCCTTCAAAGATAGTTCCTACTAGGTTACTACACAGAAATATTTACCATTAGAAGAACAAAGAGGAGGATTAAGAAACCTATACAACAAGCATGCAAGATGGGTAGCTACCATTTACATGCCTGCAAGTGATGGCAACAAATAAGCATAGCTTGGCGGAGCTAGAGCAAATTTGAGGGGGGGGGGGGGCGGGGGGTGCCTTGTGGGTGCATAGAATTTTACTGTGAGGGTACAGATATGGTGAAAAATTAGCCATAATCACTGTTTTTTCAATTTTGTGTGGGTGCGCCAGCACCCACTAATGTCAATATAGATCCACCCCGCCTTTGTGTCATTAGCATGATATAGATGATTGCTACAAATATTAGATGATAGGTTTCATCAGAATTTGCACCTTAGTTGACTCTGCCAGAGTTAGCACACTGAGTTGCTTTAGCTTCCGAACCTGGTCAGGCAACAATGCTGGAAGGGATCCAGAATTACCTACACTTGCACGAAGATACATTAGCGAACAGAACAATGTGCATATCTTGCTATACAGCAGTAGTGCAGTACCAATAAGTAAGCCAAACTTGGACATTAACCACTAAATACACGCTGACAGCAATGGTAGATCAAACAAGCGGAAAATTTCAGAAATTACAAGTGCAGTGCACGGTAGGATATAAGTCCACAAGCAGAAATAAGTTCATAACCTTATTTATGAACAGTTAAATGCACATTCATAGTAGTTGGTAAAAAGGTGAATTCATCTCAATAGCTCATCGTCTGATCTCTAGCATGACAATGTGATATGTGATGTGTTCTCAGTTTGTTGACCAGAGTTCCAGAAATAAAATTTTAAATTTGGGCCATCAGCAACATTCTCTGCAATGTGTGATCTCAACATTAGATCTCACCCACCCAGTGGCCTTCTTTCAGAGTAAAATTTCCGAGTTCATACTCGATAATCTTTAGAACAGAATCCCCATGGTCCAGCTTTTATTTTAAGCCACAGATAGAGTTGCTGGGAGTTACTCCAAACAAACAGACCAAACAGCATACCTCGGAAAAGCCCACAGAACCAACGGGCATACACCGAGACGCACAGCAACGAACGCAAAGCCGCAAAGGGCAAAACAATGTAAGAATTGTAAAGGCGCAGGCCACGGTCTTACTCTTGTAGTCCTTCAAGGTGCCATAGGCGAAGAGCCGGAGCAAGTCCAGTGACGACGCGTACTGCGTGCCAGCGAGCTGCGCCAACAAACAAACAAACAAACAAACCCGCGTCAGATCGAGCCGCACACCACCTAATCGACGCGAAAGCAAACGGATAACTATACCCTAACCCTAGTCCGGCAGCAGGCCCCGGGGTAACAAACTAGGGCGCCCGCCGAAGGGCGGGGTGCGTACCTTGGAGAGGGCGGGGAGGGTGAGGAGCTCGGAGAAGGCGAAGAGGGCCGGGTGGGAGGTGGCCTCGAGCACCAGCGCGGCGAGCTGGGGCGCGGAGGAAAGCGCCGCCGCCTGAGCGGAGAACTGCGCGATCAGCTCCGCCTGCCGCCGCTCCGCATCCATCGCCATCGCCCCGCGGCGAGTCGGGGGCGCTAGGGTTAGGGTTTGGAGGATCCGACAGGACCTCCTGGGGTTTGGGCGTTTCGCTTTCGGCCTTCCCTCTCGCGCCCGTCCTTAATGGTGTTCTCGGTGCGGCTTTCCGCGAGTTTGTTGGGAGGGTTTTGGCCTGCTTGTGGCTAGTGCGCTTCGTTACGGAGTACGTACACGAATATTGCCCGCCTGTCCCAATTAGGCCCTGTTTGATATAAGTACAATCCTTTTTAATTTATAGAAATATAGATTTTGATAAAATAAATATTCTTCAATTATAACCCCTTAAATCAGGCAGATATATATGCCCGTGCATGGGTTGGGACCACATATTTTTGTCCACAATGGTTTTGCAGGAAATAATAGAAAAACTAAAAATAGTTTCCCAAAGAGGAGACCTTACTAGATTGCTTGCGGACGCCTGAGCTTTGAAGACTTCGTGTCAGACGTGGATATGTGAATCCGGTCTTCGTATCGGAGACGAGTAGACACATACACGTGAGATCTAAGTAGAGGATAATTCTATCACGACGCTGACACGTAAGGAGAGATCGAGTTTTGGTATCACCGAGTAGAATATAACGTTACCGGTCTTTTTAGCTGTAGAGATATCTAAATATAGACATCATCTATTCCATATTTCTCGCTGGTCAAAGATTGAGAGCGAGGATAAATCTCTAGAGTGCAAACGGGATATAGAAAAGTTGTCAGTGTATAAAAATACAGAAAATAATTTGTATTTAAATAATTCTCTAAATAATGATTTAGAGAATAAGTTTTAGAAATACTATCGGAGATGCTCTAGAAAAATACCACGGTTTTATAAAATACTTCGGTTTTAGGGTGGCACGAGGTGTTTGCTGTGGTACTGCTAAAACTATATTTTTTTTTAAGTTTCAAAAACTCTACCGTCCACTCTAAACCTCTTTTTTTTTTAACTCCACGATGATCTGCGAGACCAGATTGACCGAGCCCCATGGTTTCGGACATTTTCGTCCTCAAGAATGCTTACACCCGGACGTCCGATCGATTGGACGCTCAGGTTGGCGTGGGCCGCCATACTCCGAACGGTCCAACAACTTTTCTCCGCACTCGTCTTCATGTTTCTTTCGTTTGGCTGATGTCTCCACTTAGAAAAGTGGCTCTCCACTTAAAGCATCGCCCGCACCATCGTAGAGCGGGCCACTATGATTGCCTCACAGCGACGTTCTCCACCACGTTCGTCTGACCTGACGGCCTCTATCCTCCATCTCCACCACATCCGAGCACCGACGATCGCCTTCCTCCCTCTCCACCACGCTCAACGACCGCCGCGCAGCAGGCGACTGTCGTGTGTGGCTAGGTGGCCAGGAGAAGGGTCGTCGCTGGCCGGGCCAGGCTAGGCGCAGGCGTAGCTTGCAGCTCCTAGACCGTGCCACCATCCTTGGCCACCGGCTGGCCGAAACTGGCTGTTACCCACTCTGCTCTACGTGTTTGGAAGAAGAAATGTGAAAACATATGTTGCAAGCGTATGTTTCAAGCATTTCAGATGTTTCATAGATATATTGCAAGTGTTTTAAATGAATGTTGCAAAAGTAGATCGAGATGTTGCAATGATACGTATGTTGTAAGCTTCTGTTCTTAATATTTCATCTGTTTTTTCCAGACACATGTTGCAAGTGTGTTTATCTGGATGTTGTATATGTTTGCAATGGTTTTAAGTGTTTTTCAGGTGTGTTTTTTAAGTATTTCGTAGGCATGTTTCAAGTGTTTTATCTGTCTTTATACGTATGTTGTAAGTATTATATCAGAATGTTTCAAATATAAATCAGATGTTGCATCTTTTTCCTCTCCTTGTGCGGCCTTTCTTCATTCTCTTGACGCTGGCTGCGCGTCCGTAGGACGCCGCGGCCGGGGCACACCCGGGTCCTTCCTAAGCAGAGTGGACGTTCGGGCGGCGCTAGCACTGCTGTTCCGTCCTTGCTCGTGTCTCAGATCTGTCGATATCTCGGTCTCGGACAAGGACACGAAAACAGAGGCCCCCATTCGATTTGAGGCCCGCTTTTGGCGGCCCGGCCCTGCATGGCAGGATGAGTGGGCCAGAGCGGCCCTGTACGCGTCACGCCGTACCCGTACGCCGCGATCGAGCGCGCACAGGCGGAGGCGGGCGCCGCGCCGACGTGCCACCGACGCCACCGGTGCCGCGTCGCCGTCGCCGTGGCCCCGCCGCGGGGATCGCCGATCCCTAGCCAAAACCGGCACGCTTCGGGTTGCCCCTGCCCCGACGCCGATCCCAAGGCAAAAGCTCTATCGGTCTCGCACTCGCCGTGCCGTGCCGGCGTGGGTGTCCCATCAACCGGCCCCTCTCAATCAATCATCATGGTGTTAGTTTATGATCCAACTTGTTAATTGCTAATCGTAGATGACGGTGTTTTCTTAATCTTAGATATATGCGCATGGACGCGACGCAACGCCCGGAGATGCGACGTTTGAGAGAGGAGCGTTTACGTGTTAGAGTGTCGTCGGCACTCGTGAGTGGTTTTGGTATTTTTATCGCCGGATTTGGCCGGGTCTAATGGTGCTGGCTGCCGCCCTGCCGCCATGCCGCCGAACTAGGACGAGCCAGGGCTGTTGTTTCATGTTTGGATTTGGACTAAACTGTACCTTATCTGAACCGTTCTTTATTGTGACACCTTGCTTAGTGACCTAGGAAGGAGTATGTGATTGTAAGCTGTTTTTCCCTCACAATTATGGTTATATATAGTACTTCTAATTAAAACTTTATATTTGCTTATCATAGCTTCTTTTACTTCTCCCCTTGCAAATATAAGTTTTGCTATATCTTTGTTCTGACTCAAACTTTCCTAATACTTTGACCATCGTCATCTAAAAAATCATATAGTCACAAAAAGATATTTCGCCATGACAATAATTAATGAACTTCATTCCAAATTATAAGACGTTCTACTCAAAAGTTTCCAAGTCAATGTATATAATAAAGTTATATTCATGACGAGAGAAAGTAGGATGATTATAAACGGAAGATAATTCGATTCAACAGAAGGCCGAACACACTAGTCTTATATTGCTCCTCTGCCCGTTTTCTTCTTCGGAAAGTCTGGAACGAGCAAACCCATACCATATCAGAGGAAGGCGGAGGAGGAGGTGGAGCCACAAACGCCGGAGCCGGAACACGTCACCGTCATGCACCTCGCCTTTATTATGGGAACTGCTAGCGCCGGGACGTCCGATCCGGGCGCTAGCGTCGGACTCTCGCGCTGCTGCTCCTGGATGCCTCTCCGCCCACAACCAGCAACCTCGTCCCCATCGCCCGCAACCGAGCCCGCTTCCATCGGGATGCCCCTGCGCACGCCCAATACGTCTGCACCTCGTCTCCATCTCCATCGCCATCCTCATCCCCCATCCTCATCCGTTTGTCTCGCCCTCGTAGGAGCACCCCCACCGCGTCGTGGCCCCCGACGACGGCTCCGCTCCCCAACACGCTCCTGTCCCCCCTTCTCCAACGTACCCCCTTCCCCAACTGTAACATCGAAAAAAAGATGTAGTGCAACATTGATAAACATACCCTGCAACATCGAAAAAAAATCTACTGCAACAAACAGAAAATATAGACTGCAACATCGAAAAAATATCTACTGCAACATTAAAAAACATGCACTGCAACAATGAAAAATATCTACTACAACAACGAAAAAAATGTGTACTGCAACATTGAAAAACATGTACTGCAACATCGAAAAAACATATACTGCAACATAAAAAAATGTTTACTGCAACATCAAAAAATTATGCTGCAACATTCGAAAAAATGTACTGCAACATCTCAAGCAGTAGTACTGCAACATCACAAAAACATCTGTTGCAACAACCAAAAAATCACATTGCAACATAAAAAAACCCAGCGTAACACGACGAGATCAGACCCCGAGAGCTCATCGGAACCCTAGCCACCGCCGCATCTCTTAGATCCAGAGGAGGAGGAGGAGGAGGGCTCAGATCCAGATCGAGAGGAAGAGGAGCAGGTCTCAGATCCATATCCCTCCGCGAGCTACCTCGCCTGAGCCGTCGCTGTCGTCCTCGTCTTCGATTGGGGTGCAGGAGCCGGGTCGTAGGGAGATGGGGGGGGGGGTGCATAGAGATCGCGGAGGGCGAGGGACGGAGGAAGGAAGGGAGCACGAGCGGACAACGCGCGGTGTCCCCGTCCCGGGGATGGACCAGAGAGCCGGCAGCAAAGCGGGCAGAGGAGCAGCGCAAGAGAGATCGAGTGTGGAGGAGCGGACCGAGTGAGTGTGGGAGAGAGTGAGTGGAGGCAGCGGACCGAGCAGGGAGAAGTGAAGTACAAGTACATAGGGCGTGTTCGACTAGGGCTGGCTGGCTGACTGGGCTGGCCAGCCCCCTCATATAGACACTGTTTTAATAAACCGACCAACAGTACTTTTCTCTCGTATAAACGAACAAACAACGATGTCAACCAGCCAACCGAGCAGGCTGATAGCTGTACGTGGAAAGGTAAACCCTCCTCCTCTCCTTGCCCTCACTCACCTACCCTTCTCTCTCAATCTTCCCACCACCCTCACACCCCGCCCTCCTCCCGGTCCCCGACTCCGCGCGACTGCGCCCCACCGGACCCCAGTCTCGCCGGCGTTCACCGGCATGGCCTCGCCCACGGTCGCCTCCCCGAGCCGGGCGAGCCCCACCGACATCCCCACCGCCGCGCCCTCGCCCGCCTCCCCGCCGCGGCGGCTCGCGTCGGCGCCGCCCGCCGTCGACGCGTCCGTGTCCTCCTCCCCGGCCTCCGCCCACTCCGGGGACCAGTTCTCCGCCCCCGACGCCTTGGTGGGTGCCGCGCGCAGCGCGCTTGCGTGCGAATTCGATCACCGCTGGAATCGCACCTCGTTTCCTTTTTTCCTCCTTTGCCCTGGTGCGTGTCTGATGTGGCGCGGTGTTTGATCGTGCAGAGCCCGCTGCTCGCGAGCAGGAGCGAGGAGTACAGGCTTCTGTTCCGGCTGCCGCCCGACGAGGTAATTGGACGAGCGGCCGATTGGTGCCGAGTGATCCCTAGCTCCTTCCTCCCTCCGTGCGATCTAGCTTTTGACTTTGGGCCGTGATCGTTGCGTTCTGGCGGAATTTGGATGCTCAAGTGCTCGTACTGGTGCTGAGGGGATTTGATTTCGTGGGGGGCTTTGACTTTTTTTTTATCACAAAGTCGTTTTCTAGGACAAACCTTATCATAATTAATTACTAGCTGCTTTACCCTTTGCTCTGGAGTATGCCAGCATCTTGCTCCTTTGCTCTGGAGTACGCCAGCATCTTGCTTTGAGAGTTTGGTTTGAATCATGAGTGAGTTCAGAGGAGCCTTGTTATAATTCTTGGTTTGACTTCACTCCTAAGCGGTTTATAGTTTCATGAGTTTCCTTCCGCGTTTTGATTTGGTTGACAGTTGGTTGAACCACTGTACAAAAAGGAGGATTTTGAGTGATCATACTTAATTATTTTGCTGATAGTTGATTGAAAGGTAGTCTGATAGGTGGATTTTGAGCAATAACGCTTAAGCCAAAGTGTCCAACTGTCCATCTAACATAGCCTGTTACCATACATGTCAAGTTTACCATTTGATTCGAGAGCACTTGCCATTCGGTAACATTTATTTATGGACTATCATGTCCATTTGAATAAAGGAAAACACTGATTTCCACAAATGTTGTTTGGTTGGTACACTTCATTTATGCAAGTGAGAAACTGAGAATGCAATTCGTTGTTTGTATTTTACTTAACTTTTCGTGTCATCCAGGTTCTCGTGCAAGATTTTAACTGCGCTCTCCAAGAAAATATCCTTCTTCAGGTAGTTCTTACATGATCGTCTCCATGACATTACAATAAAGTATACATTTATCTGTCATCCATTATATTTGGTGAAAATATGAGTACATGCTCCTATTAAATTTGCGGTGCTCCCTAAATATATCTCCTGTTAACCTCTAGTGAAATAAATGAACAGATTTTGGCCTTGTAAAATTATTAAGTATTCATCAATGCTAAGCCAGTAGTGCCTTGTGTCTAAAAAATCTACCGGGTCATCTGACAACTTTAAAATTGTTTTTGAATTAAGTTGCACACTTATCTTTTTATCTTTTAAGGAAATAAATGTAATATTTAAACTGAGCATTCTTAATGGACTTTGTTACTAAATTGTGTTATCTTGCAGGGGCATATGTATTTATTTCTTCACCATATATGCTTCTACTCTAACATATTTGGATATGAGACAAAGGTAATAACTAATAAATGATCCAAGGAGAGCGTCACCATATAGCTGTTGTAGCTTGTTTAGTTGACTTCGAGAAGTTCCCTGACATTGTTCCTGTTATCCAGAAAACAATACCTTTGCAAGAGGTAACTGATGTTCGTAAAGCAAAGACAGCTGCCATTTTTTCTAATGCCATTGAAATTGTTGCTGGTACTAGAAGGGTGAGGGAGCTATCATTGTCTAAGTTTCTTGTATGTATACATTATTAAACCACTTGCACTAATGTCCTGTTACTTTCAGCACTTTTTTGGATCGTTCTTGTCACGTGATGAAGCCTATCAAATTATAGTAGATGGCTGGGAACAACATGTTAGTGATGCAAGATTGCTCCTTGAACGTCAGGTTAGCAGATTTGTTTCTTTATGAATCATTACCACATTGGTAACTTCAATCTGTTGACCTGGAGCTGCCACTTTGGAGTTACTGTTTGTTTCTAAACTATTGTTCACATGGAATCTTTTACGGCACTATATAGGAGACAAAGTCAGCTAGTAGCACTGAAGAAAATGGTTATGTTTTATTGGAAGGAGCAAAGGAATCTAAACAAGATGAAGATTCATCACCACCGGACAGGTTTTGGCTTATGGACAAAAATGATTTACGCTTGTCTTAAATCTTGAAATTGACTTCTTTTCTCTATAATTATTTATGATTCAAACGTATTGGACTGTAGGTCTGTCGATAGTACAGCTGTCTCTAGTAGTGCTGATGGTGGTGATTCGAACATCAACATTTCCAAAAGGTTTTCAAAAGCTGAGGAGAATGGACTCGAAGACAACATCATCGCACTAAACCCATTCAATTTGGAACCACTTGATGATGCTCCTCCTAGTGGTTTGTTGCCATATTCGTTATTCCTATTTATTTTTATATCATTAATTGTTTGCTAGCCACTTGTTACATGATTTTTTGTTTTTACTAAACGTCCATCATGCCTTTTCTCACAGTACCTGAATCTTACACTATGATCACGGAGTCAAAGTTTCAGGTTTGCATGATTCCATTTCTTTGTAGTAGTATTGACAATTACGTTTACAACACTAACATCCTAAAAACAGGTGCCTGTGGAGGTTCTCTTTAATTTCTTATTGTCTGATGGTGCTTTTGGCTATGTGGATGATTTCCACAAAAAATGTGGTGACAAAGGTTGATGCCAATCTATCCTTTCCTTAATCATGAACATCTTTTGGTCTTTAGAAGTATTTTGAGTTTTGACGTGGATGACCTGCAGAATTTAGTTGCTCGAAATGGCGTACAGATGAGCAAGGGGGACTTGTAAGGGATGTCTCATTTTTGCATCCGATAAAAATTTATCTTGGTAAGACAAGAGCTTTCAGTTGACTGAAGAAATTAATTGGCATCGAATATGACATGGGCTATGACTTGCTTTATATTTTCTTATGGTCCACTTTGATTACTCTGAATTGTCTTTAGGTGCAAAATTTGGGACTTGTCAAGAGGTTCAGAAACTTCGTCTTTACAAAAACAGGTTAGTGTAAGATCCATTTTCTTCCAGTTAAGTGGTGTCTTCACTGAGCCTTTGGTCATTATGGAATAAAAAATTGAGATTGTAGAACTAGCAATTATTTAGTGTCCTCTTTTGTTGGTTACTTGAAGGGGGGACCTGGTGCAAGCGGTAGAGTCTTACCGCCTGTGACCGGAAGGTCCCGGGTTCGAGTCGCAGTCTCCTCGCATTGCACAGGCGAGGGTAAGGCTTGCCACTGACACCCTTCCCCAGACCCCGTACAGAGCAGGAGCTCTCTGCACTGGGTACGCCCTTTTTGTTGGTTACTTGGTTTTATCAAACTTAGCTCTGTACCTGAACAAAACTCATGCCTTAATTTCTTATGTTTGGATTTTAGTCCGAGCAGTAATCTGTTGCTAGTTCTGTTCAATCTGCCGCATGCTTGTTTCTTGTATCAATGTTTCCCTTCCGAAGAATAATTGATGTTACAGCTCCCTGCAATTAACTTCTTTCACTTCTTTGTAGGCGTCTAATGATTCAAACCTCTCAGTCAATAGGTGATGCCCCATATGGGGACCATTTCACTGTAGAGGTGAGTAATCCAAATGCTGTTTATAATGTTGATTTTTATCTAGCTTGGAATTTCCTTTTTGTGTACAATGGAAAATAATGTATTTATAATTTTTCATTTTGCTTCTGTCAAGTATCAACTTCTGTTGTTATATGCCATATTAACATTGATTTGCTCTTAGCTTTAAGCCCTTAACTCTTGTTTGATCTTATTTTTACCTTCAGGGCATCTGGGATGTCGAACAGGATAGCCTAGATGAGAACTGTTGTGACCTCAGGATATATATTAATGTAGCCTTCTCAAAGAAAACGATATTTAGAGGTAATTTACATCCATTGTATCCTGAATGCTCTAGCGAGAACGATATTTGGAATTATCCTGCATCCTTGTATTCTGGATCCTCCGGCACTTTCAAAATGTCCTCAATATTCTTAGGGCCCATTTTTTGCATGCCTTCAGAATTAACCCCCTACCAACTCTAGTTTCTGCGAGAAAGTTTGTTAATTTGAGTTAGTCCAACTTAACCTGGTGCCTGAATCTTACAAGCTATGCTTTTTATGTTAAGTTTCAGCTCATGTGTTGATAAACCAAAACATAATTTGCCAGGGAAACCCCTAGGGTTACAACTTATATCAGCTCTATATATTTCCACAACAATGGTGCACATTTTTATTTATGTATTTACTGTTTTTTAGTCGCATAGTTGGAAAAACATACAAAGTAATGGTTACCTGGGTACAAATGACACAAGCAGTTATTATTAGTAAGTGGAGCCCCTCCCCCCTGCAGTTCAATATGTCATATACTTGATTTGGCCAAGTTGGTTCTTTGGATTGCTGTGCTATTTTCAGTGAAACTGAGGGGCTTAGTTCTAGGGATTGTATCACTATGAATAGAACGGAGTTGATGTAGAGACTCTTGCAGATGTTGTTTATCGTGGATCAGATTTCATGCTCGAATTTTGCTATCATGGCGTCTGTATTTTTTGAATAAAAAGGTTTCCCCCGCTTTATAGCTGTAAAGCGAACAACAATTCAGTACAGAGTTAGGCACCATCGCGCACAGAGCAGCCAAGCCGCCAAAACCAACAAAAGCAGCCAAGCTGCCGAAACTAGAGTTTAACCAGGTCCACAGCCGAAACTACTAGGCCTATTACATTGATCCCAGATCACATCGCTTAAGACCTCCGAAGGCTGAGCATCTGATTGTGCCAACTCTAATGAATCCTGCCTCCAACTGATCTGCGGCGCCAAGCTTGCTTCGTGTTCCACTTGTTGAATGATAAACTCCACTTTCTCCTAGACAACTGGCTTGAACATGGGTAGCCACCCTCTCAGCATTCTTCCAGTCATAGACAGCACCTTCTTTAGCCCACTCCAACTTACTCCCTGAAAACACAATAGATTCCGTAATTTCCAAAGCACCCATAAAACCGCAGAAGATACAATGTTAGTGATCAAGTGTTTTTTATTGGCTAACCACAAGGCAGCTACAGATTCAAAATCCTTCCCGATATTCACATTTAGCAAATCAGATATATACTGCCAAACATTTGTGGCTACACAGCAATCAAAAAACAGATGCACAATTGACTCATTCTCAGAGCAAAACAAACAAGAGGGGTCATTGACTTCTCTACGTTTATCAAGGTTATCTCTAGTTAACAATCTATTCTTAGAAAGTAACCACAGGAAGATTTGCACCCTTGGTGGTATACTGAGTTTCCAGACAGCCTGCACAAAGACTGGAACTACTCCTCTATGGTTAATCACAGCATACAAGGACTGGACAGAATACCGCACATTAGAGTTAAAACTCCATATGATCCGGTCCTCCTCATTAGTGAGGGCAACACTTTCTCCAATAGCTCTCAGTTCTTCCCAAAGAGACATAAGACTTTCAGACACATTCCTTCTAAAAGAGAGCTTAAGCTCCTCACCATCCCAGACCTCCTGAATGGATTTACCTTGCTGTTCGTTTATAACATACAATGGCCAATAGATGATCGCCAGACTGGTATTACCAAACCATTGGTCTTCCCAAAACCGAATTTTTTCCCCATTTCCGACTAACCACCTGATACCCATATGGACAGCCTGTATAGCCCAAATCACACCTTTCCAAAAAGGTGAGGATCCAACATCAGGACAGCAAAATATATTGGGTTTTTTTGTCTTATACTTATAATCAACTATCCTAGTCCAAATCGAATTGGTATTCAAATGGTATCTAAAGATCCAGGAACTTAAAAGAGCTAAATTCAAACTCCGTAAATCAGGGATGCCAAAGCCACCCATTTCTTTTTTCTGGGACACCAACTGCCAACTAGCTAGATGGTATTTGTGGTGGTCTTCAGTATTGTTCCACAGAAAGTGTCCCATATGGGAATTAATCATGTCTATGGCCCATCTAGGAAACTTAATAATGGAGAGGAGATAAATCGGTATGCTGGCCAAACAGGTCTTAAGAAGGGTCAGTCTCCCTGCATAAGACAGGAGCCTCCCCCGCCAGCCAGCAATCCTCTTCACTATCTTATCAGTTATGGGCTGTAGGTCTTCTCTTCTCAACTTAGCAAAGTGCAGGGGAACCCCTAGATACTTGATTGGGAAATTACTTCTCTTACAACATAAAATTCTAGCAAATTCATTAGCTCTATACTCCTCCATCCCAACTACTAAAAGATCACTCTTATCATAATTTATCTTCATACCAGATAACTGTTCATAGCATACCAGCATCCATTTCAGATTTGCAGCTTTAGTGAGGTCATCCTAAAAAAAAAGTAAGGTATCGTCGGCATACTGTAGACTGATAATACCCCCAGATTCAACCTGAGGTAACAGGCCCGAAATAAGATTTGCCCTAGCTGCTTTCATAAGCATTCTAGAAAACACATCAGCAACTAAATTAAATAGAAGGGGTGACAGGGGGTCACCTTGTCTGAGCCCCTTGCCAGGCTTAAAGAAAGTACTATTCTCATCATTTATTATCATGGTGTCTGTATGTTTGTGCAATTAGTTTATTCCAACACACAAATCATATATAGTACCATTTATTTAGAACGTATGGCATCACTGCTTATATTCTTTAAATCTCTAAATCACAGGAAAAATAGAGCAGTCAACAAAAGATGAATGCCGTGAAGTTTTCAGTCTCTGGATTAAGCTTGTACGTCTATTCTCATACTTGAAAATATTTCTCAGTGCTACTGTCCATTTGGAGGTGTATATAATCTTTTCTCATTTCATGTTTTTAGGGTCATGATCTTTTGAAGCAGGAATATGATCGATCAAAAGGTAATTTGTACTTCACGGTTCAGTCAAAGAGTTGCTGCAGTTCCAACTTTTCTCTATATGAACCGCATCCCCTTTCACTGCAAACACTAAGTTATGAAGCAATTAAATAGCTATTTTTTCCATCCATTCTTACAGGCACCTCGAGCACAACTAATTCTGGTGTTCAACCAGGGGCTACAACAAACGAGGAAAATACCGTGGAAGTACAAGTTCCAGTGGTGAGTTCCTCACAGGATGAATCTGGTGCGAGAAGCCTCATTCCTCCTATTCAAGATCACCAGCAGAGAACAGGGAGAGATTCTTCCATCGCGTCCACTTCACAAGAATTGTGGGGTTCACTAACGTCATACATGAGATCAAGCCAACTTGGTCCAGTACTAGCAGTGGCACTGGTGGCTATCATTATCCTAATGCAGGCAAGTTTTTTGGATTTTATGCAGTTTGTTATGCTGAATAAACCTCAACTGAAAAATATCTGAACATAACCAATGGCATGAAATGATGAAAATGATCAGTGAATCATCCTCTGACTACCAACCATTCTGACACATACTTCTGTTGCAGGTGACCATCATAGTTCTGCTAACTAGATCCCCCCAGGTCCAAATGGCTCCTCATGGGATCACGGGCAGTTTAGGGTACAGCAAAGAAAGCATGGAGTGGGTGCAGAAGCGCCTCAGCTTACTAAGCGAGGAGATGCAGGCAGTGGAGGCGCACATGGAGAAGATGAGGCACGAGTTTGCCTGGCTCAGGTCTTACCTGGAGAGACTGGAGAGGCTGAGGGGCAGCACATGACCGCAGCGCGTGTACATGACAGGGGCACGAGTTCGCGATACGAATTCGGAGGTGTATACAATACAACTCGGAGATGTTGTTCAGGTTTCTTCGGTTGAACAACAGATGGTACAGATGCAAACGGAGAGGTGGAGCGTTGTTGCAGATGTATTGCCGCAAGGCAAAACTGCCAGATCCCGGTATAGCATTCGATGTAAATAGTTGAATCTTCGGATCTTCCCCATTGCGCTGGGGTGATGTACAAGTACAATGTGAGGGATGTGTCATTGCAATGACGCCACGGCGGTGTGATATAAAAAAAACTTAACTTTTCAAAAAGTAACTTTTTTTCCCCTGCTTTATGTATTGCTCTAAGACATGACACGGGTGGCAAAAGGACATGATACAACATTTTTCTCTACTGCAGTTTGTTTATCAGCCATAAAAACTATCAGCTGAATTGGGTTTCTATCTGGATCCACATCATGAACGGAAGCTCGCAAATCGTAACGCCTCGACCGTATTACAATATTCAGTCTTCAGTTTTGCAACACCAATACCCTGGACCTGAACATAGTGTCTTTGCAGGTCAACGTCCATCATGTTCCGAGTTGTCTGTCTGAGGTTGCCATCTGTTTGGCCATTGTGCTAGAATATTCCTTTCATAATAATTTAGTTTATAGAAATAGAAATTTTGATGAACCCCCCCCCCCCTTTCTAATAGCCTCTTTTATTGATCCCCGATTTCTCGTTAGAATGCGCACAAGATACCTTGGACCTAAACAAGGTGTCTTTGCATATCAACGTTCATTATGTTACGAGTTATCATATGAGGTTACTCATCTGTTTGGCTCTATAGAGTCTGCACAAGATAAAGAACTAAGGGTACAAATGTATAGAAAGTGATTTTTACTCAAATAACTCTCTAAATAATCACGCATAGGGATCATGTGTAGTGCGAGCTCCTGCTATTGCACATATCGGTTTTCGGTAATGCTACAAACAGGACGTCTGATGCCAGTGACTCCCCTCCGGATGGGTGGCGTGACGTGCACCATAACTTTACCTCAGTGCCGCACGCGCCGCATGCCTAAATAAATAAAAAAAACAAAATCAACCCAATGCCACAGATCCGGTGGCGCTCTCCTCAACCCTGGCGAGATCCATGTAGCACGAGTGAGATCTATGGAGGTGGCGAGGCGGTGTTGCAGGGGAGTGGGCTTCTCTCCCCCACTCCGGCGTGCGCGTCCTCCCCACCCCCGGCGACTCCCTCTCTCACACCGGTGACCAAGCTCCCCCCACCTGGCGGCCATGGCACTCCTCGCCCCCATCGCCCACCGTTGCCGCTGAGCCAAGCCCGATACTAGTGGCGCTGGTGGCGGTGGTGCTAGTGCGCAGCCGCTCGCCGCCGTCTCCGACCCCGACGACCGAAATCGACCGACCTAGCCTTCCCATCCCCTATGTTGCATATGTATGTTTCTAAGTGTTTCAGATGGATGTTGCAATTGTTTCATATGGATGTTGCAAAAGTAGATCGGGGGATGTTGCACATGTTGCATATGTTGCAAGTGTTTTAGAGGCATGTTGCAAGCGCTTGTTCAAAATGTTTCATATGTTTTCCAGACGTATGTTGCAATTGATTTGATCTGGATGTTACATATGTTTTTACACATATGTTGCAACAGTATTTCCTAAATGTTTCATCTGTTTCAGTCTTCTATTGTAGCAAGTGTTTTCATGCTACAAGTTGCAAGTGTTTTATATGGATGTTGCATATGTTTTCACACATATGTTGTAGATGTTTCATCTATTTCAGATGTATGTTGCATTCAAGTGTTTCATGTTGCATGTGTTTCATGCTGTTCGGAGAGTCAGGGGGCGCCGGGGAATGGGAAGCGGCGAGCCGGTGGCCGGCGGTCGGGGACACGATGAGGCGGGGGTGCACCTGCTGGGGCAGGGCGAACGGATGGAGATGGTGGCGGGGTGCGTGGATGGGGCGAGTAAGGCATCGGGGCGGGCGTACAGATAAGCACGGTGAGGCACGGGATTTTTTTTATTCACATATTAACGTTTCAACGGAAATTTGCACTGTCCGACGCTAAGCGTCTGATCCGGGCGCTAGCAACTCCGATCCATTTTCCGAGCGAGCGGTTTCTCAGTGATGACTGATGAACGGTTTTCTCACCAACGGAAGCTCTTAGTTTCCAAAAATAAATAAATAAACGGAAGCTCTTTGCTGGTTTGCTGCAGCAAAGATCCACACCTTCATAATGATACATGGCATATATTTCAGTGCATGCGGTGTGAAATTGCCAATACCACGTATGTTTGATGCGCTATTGCAAAATTTGCCTATATATATTGTAATGCTTGCCTTGTTCTCATGTCTGCACAGAATCAAGGACAGAGCGAAGGGGTACATGTTCGCTGTGCTTTCATATTTTGTAAGAACTTTCCTTCACAGTGAGAGAGCTCAAGGATGCTGCGTGCCAGACTCTGAATCGCTCCTGATGCTATCTAGGTCGACTTTGCAGATCCACTGTCATTCACAGTTCGACTGGAATTCAGATAGCTGAAGGCCTACATTATTATCTCAATCAAGGTAAGAAAAGGATCAAACGTATAGATAATTCAGATATCTGTAGACACATCTTGGAACGGAGGGAGCACATGCCAATCTGAGGTTAATATACTACTAATTACTAGTGTGAATCAGCAGAGTCGGGCAATGATGTACAGGAGAAAGCTGGTGTGCACGTCTGTCTCATGTCGACTGCGGCGCCGGCTCGAGCAGGTCGCACTCGAAATTGGTGTGCTCGAGTAACGGACCCAGCCTGACGAGCCTCGGGATGACCACGCCGTCGCGGGCCGCGCACACCGCCGCGTTCTCCCACTGCACGAGCGCGCCCACCAGCCCCCGCGCGCGCCCGTGAGCGGGAACACGCGCGCCCACCCGCTCCGCCTCGTACGCGCGCATGGCAGCCTGGGCCTGGTCTCCGTCCGCGCCGGCACCGCCGGCGTCGGCGAGGCGGCGAGCCAGGACGACGGCGGTCCTCGAGCGCGCAGCAGGCGCCCTGGCCGAGGTTGGGCGTCATGGGGTGCCACGCGTCGCCGGCCAGCACCACCCGGCCGCCCCTCGACGCGGCCGGGGCCAGCCCGGGCCACAGCCACCGGTCCACCAGCGGCGTCCTCACCACGGCGCCCTCGGGCGTGCTGCGCATCACCGCCAGGAGGGTCCGATGGCCAGCCGCGGACGAGCTCCAGCGCCTCGCTCTTGAGCGCCGCGGGGTTGGTGATCTTAGGCCCTGCCAACAACACCAGAACCATCCGCGCCATTAATGTCAGCGAGTGATGCCGTTTTCCTGGGACAAACCAGCAACCCTGGCATTTGTTGTCTGAATAAACTAGATACCCGCGTGTTGCTCCGGGAACTGTGTTGTATGATACATGGGAAAAATTATGCATGAAGAATTGATAGTACCATCTAACAACACCAGAGTGTTGCCGTTAGATGTAAGAGTTAAATATAAGTTTGGATATAAAATGGATATAGCGTGAATATGATAAAAAGTAACAATTATCTTACAGGTCTACTTTTTAAAAAACAGTGTAGAAAATTATCACCATTTAGTTCAAAAATAAGGACAGGTAAAAAAATAGTATTATGAAACTCGACAATACTCTGGCTATCATAAGCATTGGAGCTCACGTATACGCGTGCGTCAGACTAATGTATACTTCTGAGTAGAAACATGATAGTTTGCAGAGATCATATGGAGCCGATACTCGTATTAAAAGTAAAATAAACTGCACAAGTATCATATATATATATATATATATATATATATATATATATATATATATATATATATATATATATATATATATATATATACAACACACACACTGTTTTACAGCGGGCTATAGAATAACTTATTCTGTGGTCACTTTGAGTTACGATAATTACCATGCTAATTTACGAGATTACAGTAATTCCTTACTAAGTGATTTACTGTAACATTGTCGTAAATATTACCGTGAGTTGTAGTAACACGAGTATCGTAAATGCATATTCATGTTATCATAAATTAGTATAAATATTATCGTAAATCAAAGTGGCTATAGAATAAGTTATTCCCATTCTAAGGGCTCACAATCCATCCGCTCCCTAAAAAAATGCCACCGTACCCTTAAAGAAAAAGAAGTCGACTGCCGGTCATGACCATGCGCGGATGTCTTTTTATCCACTCGTCCCCTTATCTCCTGCACCGTATCCGCCGCTTCTCCGCCGATTACTGCCGCACCAATCCATTCCACTTACCAACATCTCGGCGAAGAGCCTTCACCCTCGCGGCGGCGGAGAGGAGGAGGCAGTCGTGGCCGCGCGCTTGTTAGGGTCGGAGAGCGTCAAGCTCGAGCAAGCCATGGGCGCAGATGAAGACCTCGTCGGAAGGAGGCCGGTGGTGGGGGCGGCGTCCGACGATGGACGGCGAGCACCAGACGGCGATACGTGGCCTTGATCTCCCGTGCGCTGGCCCTGGCTGCATCCGCCCTGGTCGCGGCTTCTGCTCCCCGCGCAGTCTCCTCGGCCTCCCCGAGGGCCCTGCCGCAGGCTCCGTCTCGGCCTCTCGGGGATGGCCGCGGTCCTCGTGGCCGAGCAGCTCAAAAATCGTAAGCGGTGCAGCCGGAGATCCAGGAAGAGATCCAAATGGCCGAGCAACTCGACGTCGGAGCGATGCAGTCGGGGAGCCAGGAAGAATTGAGGGCTGATCTAGATTGCGTTTTCTTTTCATTTTATAGGTTGCCGGTGAAGCGCAAGGAAGGTGCAGAAGGTGAAGTGCAAGGGCCCGACATAATGGCTTCCTGCGATAGCTTGGTCTGCGTTTTCTATGCGATGTGAAGGGACGCACGGGAACACATTGCTTGACTTAATAGCTCGATGGACGGTGGCTTCATGAAATTGCTGAGAAAATCTGCTAGTGGGGTTCTCCTAGGAGATAGGAGATATACAGTACCTGGATCTGTCCTGTTGAAGCAGATGAACCAGTAGACTTTGGTTGGGGAGACGGGGACAAAACCGGCACGGACGCCTCGGCCGTAGATGTAGTTCACCTTGGGCTCGAACGGCTGGCCGTCGGCGTACTCCGCGAGGCCCCGGAACGCCATGTGCCCGACGTACCGGGGCTCCGAGAAGCCCATCCACCTCGCAATGGGCGAGTTCACTCCGTCGCAGCCGATCACAATCTGCAGACATGCAGAGGCAGTTTTTTTCATTCGTATGTAAAAAACATCAAACCAAGCTTGTTCCGTTGTTCGGTTTGGTGAATCGAAATTCAAAACTGCACGAGAATTGTTAGTTCTCTCACTCACCTTGGAAAGAATTTGCCTCCCGTCTTCCAGTTCGAGCAGGGTGCCTGCACGCCCTTGCTCTGAAATCGATTTCAGCTTCGATGAGAACGATATGGCGCTTGGTGGCAGCTTAGAAGCAAGCGTCTCGAGAAGCACTCTTCTCTCCACCGCGCGCACCTCCTGTCTGCCAAATGTGCCAAGCAATCGAAGCAGCAGCTTCCCGGTTACTACATACTTGAAGCCATGCATTCATTCACGATGTTCATCAGGGGATGGAAACTGCAGTACCCGGGAGTTTCTTCCTCGAAGGAGAACTCGCGCAGGTCCCGCCCGCCCCGCCGCCGGCGATCGCATCCTCATCCTGCGGTCAGCTGGAACCTCACAGTGCAGCTCAGAACACACAACGATCCATGAACGCAACGGAGCAACGACGGCAGCTTGAGTTGAGGTTGAACTTGAACGCAACAAGAGGGAAGAGGAACGCACCCCTGGATGCGGAGGTACTTGGACCGGAGCTCGTCGGCGACGCCGATGGCGTCCAGCACGCGCCACCCGTTATTGAACAGCGTCAGGGACGTGCCGCCCGCGCGCAGGGCGTCGCCCTGCTCCAGCACGGCGGCGCCCACGCCCATCCGGCGCAGGGCGACCGCCGTGGCTAGCCCCGCGACGCCTGCGCCGACGATGACGATGTTCTCCTCCTCCGACCGCGGCGTCGCCGAGAGCGGCCACGGTAGCCGCGGCGGGGCTGTTGCGTCCACTGCCGACGACGCCTACCTCGAGGAGGGGCAGTACCGGAGCTGTGGAGAAGAGATCATGGCGGTGGCCAGTGCCATGCGGGCGATGACAAACAGGAGTTGGGGTCGGGACTCGCAGTGCCATGCGGCTATTTGACTGCCGTGAGAATTACAAGTCTGGAAAGGTGGAGGTTTTGAGCCACATGTTCCTGACCCAGGAGTAAGAGAGCATGCACAAGACACGTCCACCGGTGTGGTGTGGTGGGGGAAGTGAACCATGGTTGCATGCCGTGACCCAGGAGTAAGAGAGCATGCACAAGACACGTCAACGAGTCTTATTGGTAGAGATGACAAAATTTTTTTGAGCGGTCATTGCTGACCATGGTTGCATGCTGGGCCCTCTGCTTTGTTAAGATGACCAGCTTATTGCCCTTGCACATGCTATCTTGCAGAGTTGCAGTCATCACCAAGGTGTTTGATTCGTTTGATTACCTATACCAAAGTCTACACTACTACGCACGACTCGCTATCTGAAATTTTGTTCTGTATGTTCACAATTCCCTTTCAATTCAGAGTTACTAGCCACCTCATATATATGTGAAATGAAGACGAGCAACAGTGCCTGTCAAAACTGTTCGAAAAGCAAATGAAATTACACTGATCTAGAATTAGGGGGGAAAAGATTGGCCGAAGGTTTATTATCACATTAGTTGCTTGACATTCACAGTGCATCAAACCAGGCAGGATCCTCAAGCTTCTAGCGCTTAAAGCAAGTATAATCGCAGTGACCTGACAGTTATAGAACACAAACTTGGCATGCAAGTTTTATTTCAGATCACATTAGTTGGTTCACAATCACAGTACATTAAACCGGGCACAAAGGCAGAAACTCAAATGCCACATAAGTTCGGGCAGACTTAACTACGATGTAGCACAAAGCACGAAATTATGACTCTATAGCCAGAGCCAATAGATAACTCAAACAAAACTCGGTTTTCATGGAAGCAGGCATCCAGTACCAATACCGCGAAGCTCAACTGCTCAAGCCTCGTAGATCCAGGGATGAAGGTTGCTCTTCCACTCAGCCAGACCTTCAGGGAACCAGAGAGCGATCTCCTTCTTTCCGTTCTCCACGGAGTCACTTCCATGGATGACATTCCTATACGAGAGGGGACAGATTTAGTACAGGAGCACACTTGCAGAGATCCAGCAACCATGATTTTATTTTTCAGTAAGACCACACAATCGAGACTAGTTTTGCATGATGTGACATGTACCAGAGATCATAACACTTCTTACTCTAAACAAACCATTTATCATCACAAGCAGCCGTCATTATTTGCCTCTATGTTCTGTTTTTTTTTCCAATAAACACAAATAAACAATAGTGCTTCAATAAATATTTCAGAATGGAGCATATCATCGCTCACATGGATTATTCGAGTCATCTTATTTGATTGACCTTGGTTGAATTCATAAACCACACGTTTATTTAGACTGAACTAGAAAATTGCCAAGACAAGGACTGGTTGACTTCAATAGCAGCAAAGCTATTAAACTAAAATCGTCGCAATGAAGTACAATTAATTACAAAGAAAGGAATGTTCACCTGCCAACTTCCACAGCATAGTCCCCACGAATGGTACCAGGGGCTGCCTCCCAAGGCCTGGTGGCCCCAATGATCCTGCGGCCAGTCAATACAACGTCCTTCCCCTCCCACACCATTGCGACGACAGGGCCAGAAATGATGTACTCCACCAACCCAGGGAAGAAGGGCTTATCAGAAAGGTCAGCATAGTGCTGCTGTGCGAATGACCTCTCCACATTCATAAACTTCATCCCTGCAAGGATACACATAATATCAATATAACGACTGGCCAAGGATTGATTGCCTTTTGTTATATATAATACTGTTGTGCTCTATAAATTTCCTTGATGCTGAAACGGAAAGAGAATGTTCAAAACCTGATGAAAGGCATAAATGGTGACGTAGTTTCAACATTCAGAGCATACAGTCAGGAATATCTGCTTTTGGAATCCATATCCTAGAATCCTCATTTTTTTAACAATAGTGCTGATCTGTGGTCCATCGATCTAATTCATGAGTAGAATTTACAACGCAACAGCAGGCACTTAATTCCAGATTACTGTGACCATCAGCTGCCCAGGTAAAAAGGGGCCAACCGATGGGCTAGTGACAGAAAGATAATGGTTTTCAATCATATCAAATCCGCACACAATATTCCTGCTTCCACGTCCAACATTTATCCTAGTATCTTCATTTTTTTAACAATAGTCCTGACCTGTGGTTGGTCTAATTCATTATTAGACTTTATAGTAATGCAACAGCAGCTGAACTTAATTCCAGAGTACCGACCATCAGCTGCCCAGATAAAAAGGGACCAATCATGCCATCATGGGCTAGTGACAGAAAAATAATGGTTTTCAATCAAATCAAATCTCCACACAATATTCCTACTTCCACGACCAACATCCTTTTTCAGATGGTAATCATACCGGCCTAACACCTATTTTCACAAAAAAATGCAACCCAACATAGATAGATCGAACAAATTAAAGATATCACCAGAAATCCAGAATACGCAGATGAAACCTTTGTCTAATCAGCAGGCAAGTTCATGTGTATAACTAGGAAATGTAACAGAAATGAAACAGAGTATGAGGTCCAGCAATCAATTGGAGAACAAAAAGAAACAGCCTTACCTTTAAGATAGAACCCTTTCTTCTCGAACCTACTGATGATGTCCCCGATCTGCACAGGAACTGCCAGTTAAAAACTGCGCACCAAACATGAAACATGACGCGGAAACCCAAACGAAATCAAAACTCGTCCCCGTGAACAAACATCAAACCGCCGGGATCAACAAAGTCTCTTCTATGGAACCCAAACGAAACCAAAACTTGTCCCCGCGAACGGGACTCCTATATCAGACTCTTCTACGGAAAACGGGGAAAGGAAGAGCAGATGAGATTACCAGGCCCGCGCTGGACGCCGTCGGGCTTGATCATGATGAAGGTCTGCTCCATCGTTCCTTCCAATAACGGGCGATGCGGATCGGTGAGAGCGCAGGGGTGAGGCTGTGGAGCGCAGACCGCAGGGGAGGGCGATGGGCGGATGGGAAGGAGAGGCGTCGGGCGTCTTGAAGAACTCCGCACCGGAGGAGCAGTACAGCTCAGGGCAGAGGCAACCAAAGAACTCGACCCCGGAGCTTCGGAAGAAGTCGGCGTGAGAGCCTCGGAAGAACTCACACCCGACCTCCGATTACTTCAAAAAAGTTCAAGACTAAAATTAAAAACAAAGAGGAAAAATTCAATGCGACAAGAATATGAAAAACAACTCACCGCCGCATGATGAGGGGGACTTCATCATCCTCTTCTTCCTCAGCCAACGAAACTAGAGCACCTGCTGAAAAAGAGATGAAAAGTACTCGGTTCAAGAGAGAAACATGAAAATAAAAGAACAAAGAGTACTAAATGTGCTCACCTAAGAGCATGCTAGCAACAACTGGAGTACCTGAGGGAGTACTTGGTTTGCGAGGCTTCTTGGAGACAGGCAAGCCAGATGAAGACCCGTCCATTCACCCCCTCTTTGGGACACTGCGAGGACCGCGAGGGACTAGACGAGGAACATACTCTTCATATACATCAACAAATCTGAAAGAAACCCCAGGAAGGGCTGTAAAAGTTTGAGACTTACTAATTGCAGAAGTACCAGCTAGATGATCCCCAGTCTCTGCCACAGCAGGGAGAACATCAAGGGGGATCGGATCAACAAAGTTCCGCCCAAGCTCCTGCGAAAAAGACAAAACACCAAGACAAGGAAAAGCTAAGCAAGAACGGACGCAGCAAGAGTACATAAAGAACTCAAATAAAAAAAAGATAGACAACTCACAGCAGGGGGCGGGTTGTTGGCCGAGTACTCAGAGACGGCAGGAGGAATGACGCTCACTCCTTTCAGCATCTTCTGGAGACGCTCGAGTACCTCCTCACCGGTCAGCTCAAGAGCTGGGACCATGCGTGAAGGATCCTTGGCCCCAGAATACTCAAAGCCGAGATGTTCCCGCTCTTTCAAGGGCTGAACCCAGCGACGAAGAAAACTTGAGACAATACCAAAGCTGGTCAATCCCTGCTGTTTCAACGTGCTAATCCTATCAAGGAGTGGCTGGATCGCTTGAATCTCAGCAGGAGACTCAAGCTTCTTGTCCCATCGGTCATTCGCCACAGGACCGGATCCGGAGTGAACAACAAGAGAAGGGATCAAATTGGCAGCGTAAAACCACTCGGCACGCCAATCTTTGACAGAATCGACCAGGTCATAATCAAAAAACTTGATTTTGAGACCCTGGCGAAACTGAATCCCGCAACTGCCGAGGGCACTGGTTTCCTCGTGGCAGGGTTGAGGTTTCAGGCGAAAGAAAAAGCGAAAAAGAGATAGAGAAGGAGGGATCCCAAGGAAGGCTTCGCAAAGGTGAACAAAAACAGAAAGATGGAGAACGGCATTGGGGGTTAGATGGTTCAGACTAACCCCGAAATACCCAAGAAACTGATGAAGGAAGACGGAAGCAGGAAGACAAAGTCCAGCGCGGACAAAAGAAACAAAAAGGATAATCTCACCAGGACCCGGGGCCGGAACCCGATGCTCGCCCGGAACTCTCCATTCAGCGATGACTTTGCTTTGGATCAAGCCATCACTAACGAGCTCGCGCAGCTGGTCTTCGCTGGTTGTTGGAGCCGGCCAAACCTTCTGAGCTGCCCTCATGGCCACGAACTCCTGGTTTTCAATCAAAAACAGGGATGACTCCTTGTCCACGAAGGTCGCCTGAGACTTGCTTGCGGTCTTCTTCTTTCCCATGAACTGGCGGAAGCAACAAAGGCGCTAAGGAGGATGAAGCTAGAATGATGGTGCTCGGGCGATGACGACAATGACGGCAGCGGGTTTCTGAGAACTAGGGTTTAAAGGCAAGAGCTGGGCGACAAGGGAAAGGAAGATAAAAAGGTCTTTAAATAGATTTCTTAGTGATACAAACGGCCCATAAGGCCCGTTAAAGCACAGCATGGGAACGCAACGGTCCATTTACCGACGCAGCTAAAACGACGGAGGGCACGAATCCACACAATGGTACAAACCAACGGGCAGATTTCAGACTTATCCGCGCAGCACCACAATAGGGTTATCAGATAGCCACAAGAACAACTCGTTGAACCAAGAAGAAAAAAAGGGCTACCTCACGAGGAACAAAAGAACCCGGTTATGTAAGAAAGAACTCGGTAGTCTCATGAACGACAGGGATCACAACAGAAAAGTCAAAGACAACTCAGAAGACAAGATTCGTTACATTACAAGTGACTTTAAAAATAGAAGATTACAAATCTTACAAGACCCAACGAACTCGGCACCATGAAAAGCAAAGTAGCAAAGAGGAACATGGACATGACTAGGCTCTAGAATGACTACGTGTCCCAAATTGCTACTCGGAAGGACAGACCGCCATCAGCTACATTGTTTTCTTCAAAGGATGAACGCAGTGCATCCAAGGCGGAAATCGGCAGCACGGCAGGGCAACATGGAGCAGAGAAGGCCGGCGGGCATCTGTCTACCCAAGACCGATGTGATGCTAGATATGGTGTTGATCTACACCGGACGGTCTCAAGACAGGCGACGAGGATCAACCCAGAACTGCCAGATGAAGGAACGAAGCCCACATCACAAGACTTCCTCCAACTACCACCACGTACATCCTAGCACAATGCTATCGCGGGATTAGCCTACCTCTAATCCCTATCATAAGACTTCCTCCAGCTACGACAAGACATACAGAAACTACAAAACATGCCCGGGGGCTGCTCTACTTCACAAACTACCATGTTCATGACCACCAAGGCTTCAACAGAGTATCCAATAAATGAAAACAAGCACTCCGGGACAGTATTTATAGACCAAAGGATCGGCGCACATGGACTAGGAGTACCAACAAAATAAGCCTAACAAAGGACACAGTGAAAAGACAGGACACAATAATGGACGACTCAGGCGAGAAGAGGCAGTACTCGAAGACAGGCATATTCGGAAGAATATACCAGCACAGTACAACCCGTGAACAAAAGGCATTTACACTCAACCACCACCATACAACTACATCTGACAACAGCAGACTATCAAAGAATATGCCAAGACCTCGCATCCGAGTTCTTCCCGAACAAAACAACACGGATATACGCTCGGGGCCTCGGCCAACATCATAGCTTAATCAACACTAAGCTAGGGAGCTCGGCCTTTCATTTCAACTACCCCCCGGAGGCTCGGAACCAAAGACAAAGGACCAAGAATACAAGAAGCTCAAGACTACAACGACAACAACACATCAAGACTCTTCATCCGACTTCTTTTCTAAAAGAGAAGAACTCGAAGAAAGCAGGATACATAGCCACAGAATTTTTTGAAGACAAGAATCAAGACCCTCCAACTTTTTGTTCCAAATAGCAAGAGGCTCGGGGGCTACACTCAGTGAGTGCACTTTTTCTTTGAAAAAGCGCACGTCACCAAAAGACTTCCTCAACGCAGATCACTTCAAGACACTACGACAAAAAGAACCCAGAACGAGCCATATTCGAGTTCTTTTTCATAAAACTTCAACGAACAATCAGAGCAACTTCAAGACAAGATCCTCTAGCTCCTTGTTCCAAATAGCAAGAGGCTCGGGGGCTACAACCAGGTGGATGTACTTTTTCTTCAAAAAGCACTCACCACTCGAAGATCCCAAGAAGCGCTACAAGGTTTCACTCCAGAAAGTACTCGGATGATATTTTGTTCCTACTCAACAAGACTTGAAGAAGCAAAGCGAGACTTTCGGAGCTCAACCATGAAGTGCTCAGGGGCTTGTCGATGCAGGACCTACAGGATACCCTGCAAGGGAGAGAGAATATCTAGTCCAACTAGGATTCTCCCCATGTAATCTTAGTAGTATAGCTATTAAGTAATCCAACTAGAAAATCTCATTGTAAATGGACTAGGACTCTAGCCTCTTGACTATATAAAGGAGGGCAGGACTCCTGAGACGAGAGGACCATTGTACAACACAACAATTGACAATCAATCCAACGCAAAGGCTAACGCCGACTGGACGTAAGGTTATTACTCGATCTACGATCGAGGGACTGAACCAGGATAAATCGACTGTGTCTTACGTTAACCATCGAGTTCGGCATACGTCGAAGCCTGAACATACTGCCCCGGGTACCCCCGTGGCAGGCTATCGGTGGTAAAACATCGACAATCTCCATCTTCGAAACTACTTGATATGCTTGATGATGCACTTGTTGCCTTCTCTTCTTCTTCCTTCTTCTTCCTAGCTTCTCTTCTTTTTCTTCTTGCTTCTCTCTTAAGTCTTCTTTCTTCTTTCCTTTTCTTCTTCTCCTCTAACTGTTGTTCCTCTTCCTTCTTCTCTCTTGCTTCTCTTTTTAGCTTTCTTGCCTCCTTCCTTCTTCTTCTCTCATTATCATCTAGAGTTCTTTCGGCATCGGTAGCCTCAAGATGTGGTAGTGTGGTGTTGTTCGTTGTCGACGCGCTTAGCTCGCTGCTATCCATGTCGACATCCACCCGCTTCACACTACTAGTTTCTCCTCCATCCTCCATACCTCACACGGTGAAGCGTATATGAGGTCACCTGCTCTGATACCACTTATAGGATCTCTAGTTGGCCTAGAGAGGATGAATAGGCCTATCAAAATAAGCATTCAAACTTTTATCAAATTCACCCTGCGGCACTGTCGCTCTGGAGGGCGACACTATCGGACTGTGGCACTACCAGACAAGAACAATGGTACTACCGCACCTATAGACAACTTTGAGTCACATTTTAAAATTAGTGAACGGAAACTTAGATCGGAGAAATTTCTTAGCTTACTGTAGGTATTATAGTCACAGATCAAGAGCTAGAATGAGTAGGTACACCACACACAAGTAGATCAACTAGAAACCCTAGAAATCACCTCAACCAATAATATGAAATGCAAGTAATGTAAAGCAAGCACAAGTGACACAATGATTTATCCCATAGTTCGGCTCACCACCAAGGCTTGCCTACCTCTATGTTGTTGAGGATAGCCACTAAGGCATAGGGCTTTCCAACCCTTTCTCGTTCTCAAGTCAAGAGACTTAACTCTTAAGATGAGGGGTGAGTATACTAGCTTTAAGAGATGGTTACAAACCTCCCGGGGTTACCACACAAGTTGGCAAGTTCCACGGGCAACGCTCTAGCCAGCTAGGAGCCAAGCTCCAAGAGTAACAAACACAACCGCCGGTCAAAACATGAATCAAGTGCTCTTTTGAGTTAGGGAATCAATGGAGTTGCTCTCTAATCGAGTTTTGGACCCTTTTCCTTAAGGATTGATGGGGAAATCAATGAATTTGCTTGGGGGCTTGAGGTCAACAATGGAAGGAGAGAGAGCTCCTTTTCTATTTAGGAGTGTTGGAATCAGCAGGAGGAGGAAGAGAGATGTTGGGGAGGAAGAGGATGGGTATAAATATCCCGTCAGCCCCAATGATCACTTAAGTCATGGTAGTGTCGTTGCTTAAGTGCGGTAGTGCCGCACTGCGGCGATGCCTCTCTTCAAGTGTGGCAGTGCCACACCACGCAAGACAACAAGGGTAAGAGTGAAGTTTAGACTGTCTTGGCTGTGAATCTGAGGATACATGTGTATGTTTGATCACTTGGTAACACATATTAGCTTAAGCATTGTGTCCCCTTTTATAGTACGGTTTTTCCTATACTCAAATTTAAAATATAAAAGAATTTAAACCTCCTTTGAGTTTTAAGCCATCTACATTCATAATTGGGGGCTCCTCCATTTTGTGTAGCATCCTCGAACATGAATTTCCTGCTTGTCATCTCGATAAATCTCATTAGTTCTTTAATTGCGTGGTCATTATCACCAAAACCGACAATTAGGGCTTGATTGCACTTTCACTTCATCGCGGCGGTGGCCGAGGCAAGCGACAATAGTAGCGGCTTCGCGTGGCTGGGCCACAGCTAAGCCAAAGGCAGCCATGGCTGGCCATGTGCGGCAGTGCACACGCATGACCAGTGCGGTGACGCCGAGTGCCCGAGCTTGGTGACCACGTCCACCTGGCGAGCCAGCCCAAAAACTTGTCATACACGCATTTTAAAGATTCTATAACAACTAAACAGTTGCTTCTAGACCTAAACTATCTTCCTTATGCTCAAGAGAGCAAATTAGGCTACCAACCCAAGCTAAAATACGACACCATCTCTTAACTCAATTTCACAAAATAAATTGCCAAACATGATATTGTCTTGCTGTATAAATACACTTACATTCTTCTAAGTCCTTGAGCTGAATTTGATTTCAAGTTCTATTTTTAGGCTATTAGAAATGTTAGCTAGCAATGTTATTGTTCCACAGCAAGTATGTAAGGAAAATGGACCCTAGGCCCATTTACTTTGAATTTTGGTGTTTGATGACCAATACAACAAAATTGGATTAATGAATTTATAAGTAATTGTTTTGTAGTTCAATAGGGTGCAAGACGTGACTTGGACGAAGGCGACATGATGATTCGATGATCAAAACCTTAAGCAAGATCCTAGAAGCACAAGAGAAGACCCAATATATCAAGCATAGTCCAAGCACGAACATGGGAACCAAGCCGAACGCAAGATCGTGAAGAAATGAGCTCGGTAGAGGTGACCGGACGTGGCCCTAGGAGGATCGGACGCATTCGATCAGTTGCTCAGCAACAATAGGCGTTAGCAGCAGCGACCGGATGCTGAGCAAAGCAGTGACCGGACGCATGGACTTCACTATTCATCATCATGGCAACAACTCAGTGAGGACCAGATGCAGCGGCACTGGATGACTGGACGCACAAAGTGCAGCGTCTGATCATGTCCAGAGAGGTTCCAGAGTGGCGCAAATACAACTGGACGGGTCTAGTCGATGATGACTGGACTCGACAGCACGTTTGATCTCTATGCACGTGCTCAACGGTCGGGACGACCGGACGCATCCGATCAGGACGACAGCAGCGTCCGATCAGTAGTAGAAAGCTGGGTTTCACCCTCAACGGCTACTTTCTCCATATAGCTTATAAATAGACCCCCAACTGGTCATTTGATATGTGGAGAGTTGAGGAAACATACCAAGGGTGTTGATACACTATTTTAGTGATCTCCACTTGTATATGCTTAGTGATTTATTTGGTGATTAGTGTAGGTGCTTAACGAAGTGCTTAGGTTGATTAGATCACCGCTTATACGCTTGCTCTAGGTTTAGGCCTAGTATTTAGTAAGGTTTCTATATCTCTTACCACTTGGTGCTTGCGCACACTATTGTTGTACATTAAAGGGGCTTATAGTCTTGTGAGATCACACCAACCGTGTTTGTGGTGCGGTCACCATCGTATACCGAAGGGAACAAGGCCCATGACATTTTGGCCCAAAGCTTGATAGTGAAGACGACGGGGAGCATCTAGGAGAGGCTTGCTAAAAGGCACATCGGAGACCCACTTGCGTGAGGGGAAGGCCCGAGGCTATCCACAGAGTTACCCGACCAGGAGCTTAGCCCTTGTTGTGATAGAACCGCCCAATTTATACAAGATCAAGTACGGTTGTCCCCGCTAGCACGTTGACACACACATACTTTCACTTATATAAACCTGGTAGTCCGCCGAGTGTCACGAAGGACCTTGGTAAATCAACATCACAACCAAGATCGCGTGATTAAGCAAATACACATCACATACGCAGAGTTGCAGTGAAAATAATATTACAAATGAGTTCACAAGCAATAGTACAAGTTTGGGTTTCAAAACCGATTAGTGAAAACAACATAGCTTTCAATTGATTATATTAATATAAGTTCCAAATACATTGCTAGCATAAGTGACATCCTCAAACAAAAGCATATAGATGAGAAGTAAATATAGAATCACTGAGCCCACCGGCGGTTAGCCACCATCTTCAACAGGCCGAGAACTTCACCTACAACATGGTGGGATAAACCCTGAGTACTCGAATGTACTCAGCTAGACTTTATTTGGTGGAGCTAAGCTGACAACCTTTTTGCATAAAAGCTTGAGTAATCATTAGCATTATCCACCTATACTAGCAGTGACTTTTAGCCATTACCTACCATCTATATTAGCACATGTACTAATCAATCACTTGATTAAGTTGCAAACAATAATAACCATATCAGGTATTTCATGGCTCATTGTCATTATCATCATTATTCTTTAACCATATCTTTAAATTTAGTGAATCTACATTGCCGCTGCTCAGTCAAGTTCTCACTATCCGGGAGAGACAGCGATTCGAATCGATTCCTATCCAGCTGGAGGGGTATTCCTAACACAAACCCAATCAACCTAATCAGTGGTTTCCTCGGGTCACCTTTGGTACAACTTAGGAATCGCGGGTCCACGCAGTGCCGCACTCTCAGAGAGTCCACTCTGCCAGGTGGTTAATCTCACCTTTTGGACTTACGCCAATGGCTCCCCACACATCCTTTCTATCACCAGAGTGCGCACTTTCACTTCTCGGCTTCCGGCCTGAGTTGAGCTACTCGGCTTCGCGGTCGAAATGAGTTATCCGGCCAACTAAGTGATAGGCATGCGTTCAACATGACATGAGGACGTATAGCGAATTGGTCCTTAACCGACATAGACGGGGATAGATTCACACCTAAGACCTCCATGCCTTGTTGCTGCACTACCGTCATCCCGCCCGGTCTCTTTTCATTATTAACACATGGTTCTTTTCCATGATAGCAATTATAGCCAACCATGACTAGAGCTCATCCTACATCTCACAGGTGACAGGAAATCACCCGACTTCTACCGGTCTAAGCATAGCTAAGCATCATTCGATCCTACACTTAATTAGGATTCATAGGATTTTATCTAGACAAGGTAAGGATATAATGCAACAATTGGTTCCAACCAATTCCTATACTTAATGCATCATCAATAATAAAAGATACTCAAGATATTTGTAAAAACATAGGAGGCTTAGAATGCTCCAGGGCTTGCCTGGGATCCAACACTAGGTCAGTGTTTGTTAGATGACACTCGCTAAGTTCTTCCATCTTCGGGATATATCCACCAAACCAAATCTTTGAGTTCGGCTCCATCTCACATCCTTTACGTGGTGCATCTAGCGTACCTAAATGAGATGCAAGATGCATGTGTATGAATATGGGGAATGGTAATAAAAGATGCATCACCTGAAACATTGAAGACAAGAACAAGGCTACGCCACATGACATGAGTACTTAGAGAGCAAGCTATTCACATCAAATCAAACATCGAGATAGAAAGTACATCAAGCATGGCATATTAGTTTACTTAAGTTCTATTCAAATCACTTTAACTTACCAAGTTTAGACAACCTAATATACAATTGCTCATCTTCAGTTAAGGGCCTAGCATCTAAATCATCACATCAACTCATATCAAGCGAACAAGTTATTCACGGCAATCACCGAGTCAAGGCTGCAAACAGTAGCAGCTAATTTTATGCATAATAGGAGTTATACTAATCCAAAAGACATGCAACAAGACAATCTAGAAATCTTATGAAATTGTCTACAATTCATATTTAAACCTCTCAGCATGATTCCAAAGTTAACAAGGTCAAATAGGTACATTTATCAAATCTAGTCCAGAAATTCCAAAGAGCTACAATTTCTGAAGACCAACTTAGAACAGTCATAACTCAAACTATTTGGCAACATTCCATGAAAATTTAACACAAGATAGTTAGGTGAGTTATCTACAACTTTGTTATTATCACCAAAAGCTCATTTAAATCCTAACTAGATCAAACACTAGCATCTTTTAGATCTGCTCAGAATACAATCAAAACCTGACAGAAGACTTAAAAGTCATGTAACTCCTACACTATCAGGCCTATGGCCTTACAATTTGAAAACAAGCAAGATCATAAAATTTTCTACAACTTTTGTATTCACTACAACCATAGCAAACATCATTTCCATCACGAAAATAATTGCACAAGCAAAACCACAAATGCAACCCAACAGCAGTGGTGCAGAAAACTGATAGGAACTTCAGAGAAGCATAACTAGAGTTCTAGACCTCTAACAAACATGAACCATAACTTTTTGAAAAGCTTAGAAAGTTACCTACAACTTTATTATTCTCATATTAAGATGATTCTATAGTTAGAAGGGTAAATTAATCCAATAATTGCATCTCTATCCAAAATATAGACAGAAACTGACATGCCACTTTAAATAGATATAAATGGAGTTATACATATCCAATAAATGTGGTTCTAGACTTTTTAGAAATCCTATCAAATTCTAAACAACTTTGTGGTAAACACCTTAAGCTAATTCTACTATAAAGAAGGCCCCATAGTAAGAACAAGGAAACCCTCTCTAGGTTTGGGCAGAAACAGCCATAGAGATTTAAGCAAGTATAAATTAAGATCTACTTAACCAAAAATCTTGATATTTATCTTTTTGAAAATCTTAATAAAAGTACTACAACTCATGTATTATCATAAAGTCATGATTAATAACTTAACTGAGCCAATTGATTCAAACATGCAGGACTATTCAAAATAGGAGCAAAGCAATATAGGTAATTTGTTATTTTTATATATCTTAAACTATCAAGCCTAAAATATTGAAATTTTTACCAGACATCAAGACTAACCTTATTAGCACTCCACAAAAATTTCACAATTATTTGAGCAAAACAACTGCAGTTATGAAAAAGACAAGTAAGACTAGCATTCAAACCCTAACCTGCATAAATCCATTTTTACAGCTAAAACTTTAAACTAAAACATGCCATATTATAGATCTACTGCATAGATAATTTCACAAGGATTCCAAAAAGTTCACATTTGTTATTTTAGGATGTTTCTACTAATTAATACGGATTTTCAAAGTTCATCATTCAAATCTATAAAAATCAAAAGAAAAGGAATGTAAACTTGCATCGGGGACCCTGCAGTTTTCAGAAATTAAAGACGAACAAAAAGATCCTTTTAGGTACTGTTCAACCAAGTCACTGCTTCTTCACTTAACCCCCTGGAAGACACTCTATTCATGCGTGTGGTCCTTCTCTCTTTCTTCTTCACGGAGTCACAGCAGAGTACGGCAGCGGAGGTCATCGGCCGGCCGGTGAGGTTGCCGTCGGTGGCGAGGAAGAGGTGCGGGATCAGGTTGGAGGCTAGACGCACCTACACGTGGCCCACGCCCGGCCAGCCATAGCTAGCTTTGGCCTAGCCATGGCGCTACCCGCCAGCCACGATGGTGGCCGGCTGGAGGTCGGCTCTGGTCCTCATTGCGGCCAGGGGAGCAGCGTGCCAAGGTGGAGAAGGGAGAAGGGAGCAACGGCTGGAGCGAGCAGCAAGGCATGGTGCCGCAGAGGGGCAAGGCGGTGGTTGGGAGGAGCTCTGCCGCTTTGAAAGCTCTAGTTTGGTTTTGGTTAATTGATGAAACCCTAAGTGCTAACCTAGTTTATCAAAGTGATTATGAGATAGGTAGCACTACTCCAAGTGATGAAGCAATGACGAAGATCATGACAATGGTGATAGCATGGTGATGATCAAATGCTTGAACTTGGAAAAGAAGAAAGAGAAAAACAAAAGGCTCAAGGCAAAGGTATAAAATGTAGGAGCCATTTTGTTTTAGTGATCAAGACACTTAGTGAGTGTGATCACATTTAGGATAGATAGCCGTACTATTAAGAGGAGTGAAACTCGTATCGGAATGCGGTTATCAAAGTGCCACTAGATGCTCTAACTCATTGCATATGCATTTAGGATCTAGTGGAGTGCTAACACCCTTGATAATATTTGTGAAAATATGCTAACATATGTGCACAAGGTGTTTGCAGGGTTGAGATGAGTTTGGGTCTCTCGGGATTCGGCGCTTTCGGGAAAATGAAATGTCTATTTTCTATTGCGCCGGATGCAAAATTCTTGGTGGTTGGCACACTTGAGAAAGGGTGAAGAAGTTAGAGTTGAAATGGAGTTGGTCGAAATGATGCTGGCGTCGATCTACTGACCGGATGCTGGGTCACTCAGCGACCGGACGCTGAAAGGCTGCTTCCGGTCGAGCTGGCAGAGAGGTCGCCAGTTTCGGTGTTGCACCGGACGCTGGACCTGAGATGCACCGGACGCTGGTTTCTGCATCCGGTCAAACTGATGGGTCTGCACAGTGGCTAAGGGTTGAGCATCGGACGCTGGCTGCGTCCGGTCAAGGTGGACCGGACGCGTCCGGTCAAAAAAACATGCCTCGAGGAGCTTACTGGAAACGACCGAACGCTGGGGCTTTAGCGTCCGGTCAGTTTTGACCGGAGCGTCCGGTCAGCTTCATAGCCGTTGAAATTTGACGAACAGCGTTTGAAGCCGGTGACGCGTGGCGTCCATTGGGCGACCGGACGCTGAGGGCCAGCGTCCGGTCAGTATGACCGGAGCGTCCGGTCAGAGCGCGTTTTGCCCAGTGAAGGGGTATAACGGCTCTATTTGATGAGGGCTCTATTTATAGCCTCATGGCTGGCTCAAAGGATATCTCTTGCACATTTTCATTGACATAGCAACCTTGTGAGCTTAGCCAAAGCCCTCCCACTCATCTCCATCATTGATCCATCATCATTGTGAGATTGGGAGAGAATCCAAGTGCATTGCTTGAGTGATTGCATCTAGAGGCACTTGGTATTCGTGTTGCGCTGCGGATTTCACTTTTTTCTCTTGGTGGTTGCCACCACCTAGACGGTTGGAGCAGCGGTGAAGGATCGGCACAAGTTGGTGATTGTTCGTGGCCGCCTTTAGTGATTGTGAGAGGAGTTGTACCTTCCCCGGCGGAGTGTCGAAAGGTAACTCTAGTAAATTGCTCATGTCATTGAGTTACCTCACTTGTGGGTCGGTTCTTGCGGTGTCCTATCGTGTGGATGAGGTTTGTAAAACACCTCTTAGCTGCCGAACCACCAAGTGTTGGTCGACACAACGGGGACTAGCGTGTTGGCAAGCACGTGAACCTCGGGAGAAAAATCGGTTGTCTCTTGTCATTTGCATTCTCCCAGTGATTGGCTTGATCTTCATCTTGTGATTGGTTCATCCCCTACACGGCGGTATAATCACTCTACTTACTTGTTTACATTCTTGCAAACTAGTTGATACAAGCTCTTTAGTGTAATTAGAATTGAGAGCTTGCTTTATTATTTACATTCATCTAGTTGAGCTCTTTGGAGTAGCAAGTTTGTGTGCCTAAGTAATCATTGCAACTAGAATTATTGGATAGGTGGCTTGCAACCCTTGTAGAGCTAGAGCAAGTTTGCATTATGCTATTTGTCATACTAATCAAATTGCTCTAGTTAATTTGTAGATTTTTAAATAGGCTATTCACCCCCCCTCTAGCCATATTAGGACCTTTCACGCTTGGCAATGGTGGCCAAGGCCATGGCGCCCGCGGCAGCAGAGCGGAGGAGGGTGAATGCGTGCGCGAGGGAGTGCCAGAGAGAGCCAGAGGACGTGGAGAGCTTGGGCGCTCAGTTTGGAGGAGCAGGGCATGAGGCAGCGCGTGGTGCGGAGCTTAGACGCGCGTCAGCCATGGCGGGGCGCGCTCCGGTGCATGGCTGCCACGACGCCATTTCGTCGAACATGTGGCGCGCGCGATGGAGCCTGACTTGGAGTCCGTTTTCGGCATATTCCATGCACATTCGGACCTTAGCGCTAGTAGCAAAGTTGCTCTACTCTAGATGCTCTACAAACTTGATTAAGGTTGTATGGTCATTAGAGCTCTTCATCAGTAGGTAATTAAGCCACAAACTACTAGTGTCAACACCTTGATAACGGTCACGGAAATTCACTTTCAGAGGTCAAAACTCGGTTAAACTCAGTGCAACTTTTTGCATGCTCTTCTCCATAATATAACCTTCAACTTTTTATTTTTGTACCAACTCAAGTTGTTTAACAAATTTCGGAGAACGTGGAATGCCAACGTCGTTGCTTAGCAAAACTCCAGACTTAGAATAATTCTAAGTGATGAAGACTGTAGCAAAATTAATCTTGTGACCTTTGTTTGTCAAGCTTAGAGATAGATTTAGACTTGGGTCCTTAAATAAAGTTTGTAGTACACAAACTATACTACAACTTTTATTTAAGGTCAAACCTTGTATCTTGAATATAAACCATTCTTTTACTTTGGTCAAAGCAGCATCTCATTAAACCTAGAATTAGAGTTTTCGACCAATTGAGGCATTTTCTTGACTTCTGCTCAATATGAACCCTTCATGACTTTTGTTGTAGAGTTCAATTAGAGTTATTTGGGTAAGTTTGCAAGGTTTGGTTGATGACCTACATTTCCATTCACTTAATAATGCAATTCAAGCACTTAGCAAAGTCATTCCAATAAGGATATAACTTATCATTTCATGGGACTTTTTGATTCCAAACTTCATGAAACTTTTCCAATGATCAATATAGATGGATATTGATGTGAGACACATGAAAGAAGCACCTTCAATATTACTTAGGTATATATCTGAAAAGGGCCAATATATAAGCAAAGGTGCAATATCTGAGTTTAGGTTAGGGCTCATTTCCATAGGTTTGACCTTGACATCTTCATTACCACTTAACATGTCATGGTTGAGCTCAAACCCAATGCTTATCTAGTGACAAACACCTAGGGTGTTACACTTGTGAGGGATTCCTTGCGAGAGGCTCCAACGAGGACTAGGGAGAAGCTTGCATGCTTCTTAATACCTCGATAAAAATACTGGAGTCGTCAATCGGAGTTTGCATATCTCTACCTTACTCTTTAGCTTCCGCATTTATATTGTAATCTTGGTGTGTGCTTTACTTTCCTAGCTTAGTGATAGGCTAGTTGATAGGTTTGGAACCTAGGTTGCATAACTCCTTTTGCGATAGAGATATCAATACACTAGCAAAATTATAGTTGCATATTTAGATAGTTTATCTTTTTGCATAGGTTTTGCTAAGGTTAGAAAAAGAGACCATAGTTTAGAGTTAGAGTTTTAAGTCGCCTAATTCACCCCCCCCTCTTAGGCATCACGGTCCCTTTTAATTGGTATCGGAGCTTGGTTGGCTCAATTTGGACCTTTTGCTTCACCGCTGTTGAGCCGACGCTATTTAGGTGGTTGGGATGGATACCTCTAGGCCTCCGTACTTTGATGAAACTAATTTCCTCTACTATAAAGCTAGAATGGCTTGTCACCTTGAGGTGGTAGATTTGGTTGTTTGGAGAGTCACTCGTGACGGGATGAAACCCATTAAGAATCTCGATAAATCCACAAAGAGTGAAGAAAAAGAAATTCATTTCAATGCTAGAGCTAAAAATTGCTTGTTTGAATCTTTTAGCATAGATTTTTTAACCAAGTGTTTACTTTAAATATGGTACATAAAATTTGGTTAAAACTCCAAGAGCTCCATGACGGCACAACTAGTGTCCGTGAGCAAAAATATTGTCTAGCTAAACAAAATTATGATTCCTTTAAAATGAATGATGATGAGCTTATTCGTGATATGCATTCTCATTTGAATCTAATTATCAATGAGCTCCATTCAATAGGATTAACAAAGCTAGATGATGCGAACATTGTGAGGAAGATCATCTCCGTGCTACCACAAAAGAAATATGCAAGCATCATCACCATCCTTCATAACATGGAGGACTTGATGAAGAATCTATCAAGCTTATCAACAAAGTGGAGAAGATGATCCAAAAACTCAATGTCAAGGGTGTGCCCATCCAAATTCAAGATTTCATCTTCACCAATCAAAGAAATGAGCAAAGAAAGAAATGATGCTATGAATGCAGTGAGTTGGGGCACTTTGTGGAAGTTTATCCAAACAAGACCACACCCAAGACAAAGAAGAAGGTGTGCAAGGACAAAGCCCTCACATCAATAAAGTCATGGGTCGATTCTTCAAGTGAAGAAGAAGACCACCACAAGAGGCGCAGGCACAAGCACTCATCATCAAGCACCTCACGTGTGTGCCTTATGGCACGAGGTAACAAAAAGCCTATCTCTAGTGATAGTGACAATGATAGTGATAGAGATGATGAGCTACCTTCTTATGATGAAATTGTGCAACAAAATTTTAACTTTGCTAAAGTTTACACTAGTCAACAAAAGAAGCTTAAAAATTAAAATAAAAACTAGATAGCTCACAAAAAGCTTATGCTACCTTGCTTGAACAATATGAAAGTTTTACCAATCTTAATATGGAGCTATCTACTAAAATTAAGCAACTTGAGACTAGTGCAAACACAAATAATTGCATAATCAATGATGAGCAACTTGTAAAGAAAAATGAAAAATTAAAGAAAAAGTTAGCTAGCTTACAAGATGATTATAAAAGTTTGCTCGCTAAAATGGAAACCATGTGCAAACATTATGATGAGCTAACTAATAAAGTTGCTAATCTTGAAGTCATCGGTACAACCCCCACCAAGGCACCTAAAAAGAAAGGTTCAATTTTTGATATGCCTAAAAAGGAAGCCTCTACTTCTTGTAATGATTTATGTTTAGACTCACCCTTGTGCAACCAAGTTTGTGTTGAGAAAATTGTTGTAGAAACATACACATAAGAGGTCGCAATGGAGAATGAGCAACTCAAGCAAGAAGTGGCTTGCCTCACCAAGGACTTGACTCAAGTGAAAGGTAAGACGGAGCAAGCCCAACTTCATCAAGATAACACCATCAAGGGAGTGAAGAAGCTTGATGAAGGACAAATATGGTTTGCTACATATGCCACAAGGAAGGCCACAAGTCCTATGAGCGCAACATGAAGAATGGGGGAGGAGAAAAGAAGAAAGAGAAAAACAAAAGGCAAACAAGCAAGCTCACCAACACCTACACCAACAAGGTGGACAAAAAGGTCTCTGCACCTTATCTCTTGAAGAAGAAAAATGACAAGGTGGTGGCCATCGAGGTGAACAAGCAAGCCAACAATGGGGCCAAACGCATTTGGGTGCCAAAGGAGATCATTTCCAACATGAAGAGCACCAAGAAAATTTGGATCCCAAAAGGGAAGTGAGAAGTCCGATGGACTTAGGGGAATTTAGAGACTTGGCAAAGTATGAGTGCATTTTATGGGGTGCATCACATTGGATCATGTCAATTGCCAAGTGAGTTAGTGAATACTATAGACCCAAATTCTTCTTCCCATGTTAGGTAACTAGATTTAATTTTTTGTAATTTCAATTGGCATCTAGTTTATTTTCATACCAAGGTTTGCATTTGCATGTTTAATCTTTTATCTTGCATACACTAGGTATATCTTATGGTAGACTTGCTCGGTTTCACTCTTAACCTTTGGAACAAACCTACATGGTTTAAATTGTTTAGGAGCACGACATATGGCTTGTTTTACAATTGTTCATCTAATATGTGCCAAAGTCCAAATTATAGATAATTTCTTTCGAATATCATCTTCAAAAATGATTCTCACATTCATGTGATGCCATCTTTCAAGTGGTATTTTTTATTCTAAAATCAATGTGCATGTCTCCTACAAGTATTCCATACTTGTGTGCACAAATTTAGAGGGAGGTTACTCTACAAGTTGGATACTTTGAGACTAACTTCTTTTCAAACTTATCATGTGTGTAGTAGTCTCATTGCAAGGAAAATGAAGTCCCCAGAGTTAAGCATCATACTTCAAATATCCACCACCTATTGCAAGTGGTATAAATCAAATTGGTTTCCACATGTGGTATTTCTAAACCGATATCATCATGTTGATTTCACTTTGGTATTTATATGCTTTCTCCATGCATTATATAGATTAAACTCTCTTGAGCATTAATTTACCAATTATGCATAAACTACATTCTCCATCATATGTATGCATATATTTAGATGGAGCTTAGTCTATGTAATGTGATAGTCAAATTTTGTGACATATTCTACTCCACATACAAAGTATCATAAAGTTTGACCCTCCCTTATGCTACTAATGTCTTTCTTTTCGGTGTTTGATTCCAAAGGGAGAGAATTTGTAGGACCAAAAGCAAGCCTGATCATAATAATTTACAAGTGGTAATAGTCCGAGAAAGGGAGGATAGTGGATTATGGAGTTAGGGGAGGCTTAAATCCATAATGCCACATGGGAACATTTGCAAGGGCAAGATAACTTTCTAAAGATGTTTACATGTGATATCTTTTAGCATCATATAACCTTGCCCTTTGCATTGCATCCTAGCAAGTAAATAGTTTTTAAATTCCAAAATTTTTATTATTTGCTTGTTTTGGTTGTGTTGTCATCAATCACCAAAAGAGGGAGATTGTAAGGAAAATAGACCCTAGTCCCATTTACTTTGGATTTTGGTGTTTGATGACCAACACAACCAAATTGGACCAATGAATTTGCAAGTAATTGTTCTGTAGTTTAATAGGGTGCAAGACGTGACTTGGACGAAGGCGATATGATGATCCGATGAACAACACCTTAAGCAAGACCCTAGAAGCACAAGAGAAGACCCAAGATATCAAGCATAGTCCAAGCACGAAGATGGAAATCAAGCTGGACGCAAGATCGCGAAAAAATAAGCTCGGTAGAGGTGACCGGACACGGCCCTAGGAGGACCGGACGTGTTCGATCAGTTGCTCGGCAACAACAGGCGTCAGCAGTAGCGACCGAACACTGAGCAAAGCAGTGACTGGACGCACGGACTTCACTGTTCATCGTCGCGGCAACAACTCAGTGGAGACCAGATGCAGCGGCACTGGATGACCGGACGCACAAAGTACAACGTCCGATCATGTCCAGAGAGGTTCCAGAGCGACGCAAATGCCACCGGACGCGTCTGGTCGATGATGACCGGACTCGGTAGTGTGTCTGATCTCTATGCGCGTGCTCAACAGTTAAGACGACCGGACACGTCCGGTAAGAATGACAGCAGCGTTCGGTCGGTAGCAGAAAGCTGGGTTTCACCCCCAACGGCTACTTTCTCCATGGGGCTTATAAATAGACCCCCAACCGGCCATTTGATATGTGGAGAGTTGAGGAAATATACCAAGGGTGTTGATGCACCATTTTAGTGATCTCCACTTGCATAATACTTAGTGATTCATTAGGTGATTAGCGTAGATGCTTTGCGAAATATTTAGGTTGATTAGACCATCGCTTATGCGCTTGCTTTAGGTTTAGGCCTAGTGTTTAGTGAGGTTTGCATATCTCTTACCACTCGGTGCTTGTGCGCACCATTGTTGTACATTGGATGGGCTTGTAGTCTTGCGAGATCACACCAACCGCATTTGTGGTGTGGCCGCCACCGTATACCGAAGAGAACAAGGCCTGTGGCTTTTTGGCCAGAAGCTTGATAGTGAAGACGGCGAGGAGTATCCGGGAGAGGCTTATCGGAAGGCACGTCGGAGACCCACTTGCGCGTGAAGAAGGCCCGAGGCTATCCATGGAGTTACCCGATTGGGAGCTTGGCCCTTACGAGGGATTCCTTGCGAGGGGCTCCAATAAGGACTAGGGGAAAGCTTGCGCGTTTTTCAATACCTCGATAAAAATACCGAAGTCATCGACGGGAGTTTGCATATCTCTACATTACTCTTTAGCTTCCGTATTTACATTGCAATCTTGGTGTGTGCTTTACTTTCCTAACTTAGTGATAGGCTAGTTGATAGGTTTGGAACCTAGGTTGCATAACTCATTTTACGTTAGAGATAGCAACATACTAGCAAAGCCGTAGTTGCATATTTAGATAATTTATCTTTTTGCATAGGTTTTGCTAAGGTTAGAAAAAGAGGCCATAGTTTAGAGTTAGAGTTTTAAGTTGCCTAATTCACCCACCCTCTTAGGCGTCACGGTCCCTTTCAAAGTATTTCATTGTCATCTACAAAGTTTGTACTTCAAACTTTATTTAAGTATCACACACATGTTCTATAGTATTTTTGCTCAATAAAATTGTTTTTTCCACCCTACTTGACATAACATGAGTTATTGAATAAATTTCTATTTAACATTTTTATTGGTCATTTTAGGCTATAAGAAATTTATCAACATTTTCTATCACATGCATTATTACATAAACATGATGTCGCGTTATTGAGAGAAAAAACCCTATCCTTGCGACCTTAACATGAGTTACTGATCACACCTAGGGTTTTCCTCAAGAATCCAACACAAATCGGCAACTATCCTCGGGTTTTAGTAAACAATCGAACACAAATCGCCACCTATCCTTCCTTCAAAGGCAAAAATGGGTTTTTGGCACTCCAACTAAAACCGTAGGAGGGAGGGGAGCAGGACGGGAACGAATGTATACCTTGGATGTCGCGTTGTCGTCGCTGTCGCGGTTCTCCGATGAGTCGGTAGACTCCCCATCCTCACTCCTTGCCAAGCGGCTCCTGGACAGAGACCCGACGGCCGGCGAACGGAGCGGAGACGCCGAGTGGGAAGCACAGGTGCAGCCGGAGCCACCAGTGCAACGGCCCACAGCGCGACGCACCTCCAAGGAGTCCGCGGCGGCGGCGTTGTCGCTCATCGCCACGGGTGGGATGGCTCGTCGGTGACGGCTTCGAGGGAAGGCTAGGAGGCAAGGGGACGGCGAGAGGGAGACGAGGGGTCAGGGGACGGTGAACGAATGGTGGTGAGCGAGCTTGTGGGTAGCCGGTTCGTATTTATGGACGGAGTAATGGGTGACGGGGTAAGCACACCGATTGAACTTAGGGGTGAATGGACTGAGCTGTATACACCAAACCAAACACACCTACCCTTGGCTACACTAGTACAGTCAGGAGCTCATGCACCCAACCAAACAAAATCTGAGCTAAACCAGACCAATAAAAACAGTCCAACCAAACTAAGTCCATGTTGGCTTGATGGAACCAAGCCAAACCCAACATGTCTCCAATTCTAGACGGGCTCCATCTAAAGCCAGGAAACCAAACAAACCTTGTAAAGCGGCGGGATCTGTCATCTGTGCATACGTACGTACGTGCCTTGCTAGCTTGTAGCCAACGTGTATAGCACCAATGGTTGCCACCTCCGCCGCGTGCTCGAGGCCGTCGTCCCCCTGGTTCTCGCACTGGCTCTGCGGCTTCACGGCGGATTCCGTCGTCGCCGCCAAGACCACCGTCATCGTGCCGCGCGCAGATCGCCTGCAGCCGTCTGCGTCCTCCTCCTCCTCGGCCGCCGGGCTAGCCTCCGCCGCGTCTCAGCTGAGGCAGGTATGTATGCAGCTAGCCACTCCGATCTACACTCGTCTTGCTGCTACGTGTTTATATATACGGTATAAACAAAGTACATTTGTTCAGTTGGTGCGTTTCTCGAATTTTGATGCATGCGCGAGCCAAGTTGGAAATTGGAATCCAATCACACCCGTCACCCTGCTGTGGATGTATGAGTAATTTACTGTGGGTTAGCTGGATGAACGGTTACCATAGGTTCGCCTTTTTTTTAGCAACAACGCTTTTTTTTTTTTTGTAGGAAACCGTAGGTTCGCTAATAAAAGAACGCTAAAAGGCCAGATAGAGCCCCACGCAAAAAAGTCGCGGCCCACTCCGATGGCTACCGAAGCCCAAAGGCCGCCGTCTAGACTTGTCTCCACGGCGTCTCGGCTTTCCATTTTTACCCCCCTTTTCTCTCCTCTCCGGCCGTTGCCGTTGCTCTGCCTCTGCGGCGCTCTTCTCCTCCTGTCAGTTGCCGCTGCCGCCAACGCTGCAAGTGGTGTGGACCCGCCGCCGCGGCCATGTTCGCCTGGATCCTGCGCGGCTGCCGCGACGAGAGCTCTGCCTCCGACCAGCTCAAGCAGGTCGGCCTTTCACCCCCCAAAATCTGTTTCTCCCCGTCGATTTCGAATGAACCACACAACAGGAAAAGGAGGCCTTTCCCCCACTTTTGCCATTTGAGAGTCTTGGGGTAAAGGATGGAGCTAATTTCCTGTACCAAGAAGAATGAAGGCGTGCGGAAACTGTGAGATAGAGAAGATTGGGGAAGTTCTCATTTCTGGGACTGGGTGCGCCAGTGTGCTCCCCTTCGCTTTCCTACAATTCCTGGATGGACTTCGACGATATAATAAGAGGAGAAATGTGTCTTCTTTGCTGATCTGTTCTTTTGTCAAATAAACTGCTGGTGGATCAATGTGGGGTGGGGTTTCCTGCTGTTACCTGGATCAATGAGTTTGAGATGCAAGTTTTGGTACCTCCGTGTTGAGGAGAAACATTACAAACATTTTGTTTTCTTCTGCAATGTTGTTTCCTACCCTTCTACATTCTCTAACTAGCACAAATTGCATCCTGCACTGCGTGGTCTTGCACTCAAGGCTATTTCATTTCTTCATTTTGCTGCGCTTCTGAACTAACCAAAGACTCAAAAATTACTGAATTAAATTAAAGGAGTGTGATCTGATCTGATTGATGTATTTCATTTCTCGCTGCTGAATTGATCACTGACAGTATGTGCTGGCTCTGCAGGCTCGCGATGTCTTCAAGGCGAAAGAGGCGGTCTTGCAAAAGAAGATTTCTCAAGAGATGGAACGGGCCAAGGAGTTTACAAAGTCGGGAAACAAACAAGCAGCAATGCAGTGCTTGAAGAGGAAAAAGTACTATGAAAGCCAAATGAACCAGGTTGGAAGCGTTCAGTTACGCATTAATTCCAAGGAGAGAATGATCGCTGACCACACGGGGAACAAATAACACAAAGTGAGAACACATCTCTGGAACTATGTATCGAACACAACTTTGTTCCTTATCAATGAAAGCCGGTAACGGATCTTTCGAAAAAAGAACACAACTTTGTTCTGTTCAGATATGCAATCTTGTGAGATGTCAACCATTGGTGTGTTCTTTGTCACACAGCTCATTACACTTACATTTTCGACCAGACTTCTTATTTCCTAGGCATGACAACACTTATTTCCTAGCATGCTGTACAGTGTATATAGCGTGAGCCATACTTGTTTTTCGTCCACATTCTCACTGTATTCAACTGAATAACACTTTGCAAGTCATTTGAATTTTTTTTTGGCACTCTGCACAGAAGGTTACAAGATGGTATTTTCTTGAATTGAGATAGACAGCGTGTATTCCTCTCTTTGCAGGCGCGGAAGTTCAATCATGTTATTGCGATAGCCTATAGTTGGAGAGGGAGTTGAACGTTTTTCACTATTTCTATCTAAGCATAACACTCTGCATGTGAATATCCACCTTAAGCCTTATTTGGATGTTATCGGATTCACCTCAATCCACATGTGTTGGGGGATGTGTTGGGGTGGATTGGAGTGGAATTTAGTTCAAGTTCCACTTCAATCCACCCCAACCTATGTGAATTGATGCGAATCCGACTACATCCAAACAAGGCCCCTTATTGGATCTATTGCTGCCTCCGCTTCCAGATTTTTTCACTGCTGCTGTTTCTGATGCAAATCGTATTGCTGTAGTGCTCCCTCCGTATTGCTATGTGACCTGGTCCTAATTTCTTTTTTGAACAAGTACATAACCTTATTTCTTTTTTCAACAAGTACATACCAACATTTCGTCTCAGAATTCAGATTTGCCTTTTCTTCTCATGTTAGTACAATTTTGATTCACCAAAAGTTGGTTCCCTTTTGCAGAGTACATGATGGCAGTTTGTATACGTGAGCAGCTACGCTAACCTCTAAAACAGCAAGTCAGCCAGCCTCGAATCAATCATGTAACATAGAGATAGCCTTGTCCTTTTTTTATCGTTAAGTAAACTACACTGTAAACAGTCTTTCCTGCCATTTAGCTCCTGTTTTTTCCTGTAACATAGATATAGCCTTGTCCTTTTGTTACCGTTCAGTAAACTACACTGTAAACAGTCTCTTTCCTGCCATTTAGCTCCTGTTTTTCCCTGAACTTTCAGTTCAGCGTGATGACATCTGTGTGAATGTTTTCAACCTTGGATCGAATTTTCATTAGCTTTGCACCCCGTGATAACAAAACATAGCCCTTTCTAACCACAAATGTTATGCTGAATGGACTGTTCACCGCTCAAACCCAAGTTCATGATACCTGGAGCGGTTGAACACGCTGCAGAAAGCGGGGAATAATTTGGAACATACCTGCCCTTTTAAAAGTCTTCCTTTTTGGGTAATGGACAGGACGCATCAGGTCAGGGTTTGGCAAGAATGCTGCCCTTCGAGAAGTCTTTTTATGTTGGTAAGTCTCCTTTGTCTATTCTGAAATCTGGTTACTTTTATACAAAAACTATATATTTTAATGGTATAGGCAAAATCACTATAGTTGTATCAGTCAAATCATCTACAGCCGGTTAGGCATTTTACTATACTCAACGCGCGAGGCTATTTGCCTTACCTACCGCAGGGGATGAACTATTCATGAGAGTTTGGAGAGTATGTATCCATTAGTTTAGCGTATGTTTAGCTGGCACGTTATTGTTGAATACCGGACACAATCCAGAGAACATGAATCCGGTTGGCCGGTATAAAATTTCAGAAAAAAAAAATGGAGCGGACCTCTGTCAGAAACAAAAACAATCGAGAGAACATGAATCAGGTTGGCAGATTTTTCAGCAAGAGCCACGCTTCACCGAAAAATGGCTCGGATCTCTATCATCTGAAAAATAAAAACGGTGAAGATTAACGTCACATCAATCGCCAATAGGGCACCTGCTGTGCCCATAGCCACGACCCTGCGAGCACCTCACCACACAAACCATCACAAACACGACAGAACGAAATGAAACTTGAGAATAACCCAGTGCCATAATCATAACAGCGCTATTTCTGCCATGCGCCATTTACTACCAAATAAATGCAACATAACGTTAAGGTTTGACCTTGTACATCCCTACCAAAAACACAAACGAGCAGTTTGACCAGAAGGCAAAATAACAGACTCGCTACAGTGGAGGCATCACATGACAGATGTACAAAGTTTCCTAGACTCTGGCATCAAAATGTCTCAATCAAGGTATCAGCAGTTCCCATTCTGGGAGAGATTTGGTAAGAGCTTAATTGAAACTACGCCGGTGGTTGTCGCCTCCTGCATGCAATATCAGTCTATCAAATTAATACAGCACTATAGTTTTCACAATAGAACACAATTCTGTAAAAGGACGAACAGGAGGGTTAATAAAACGGTGACTCAGGGTAGCTCATGTACAAAGTACATTTGGACAAAACATATACTTGAAGCTACAAATGCTAGCTAAAAACTACTCCCTCTGTTCCTAATTGTAAGCCGTTCTGGCTTTTCTAGGTACATAGCTTTTGATATGCACTTAGATATAGATTATGTCTAGATACATAGTAAAAAGTTGTGTATCTAGAAAAGCCAGAAGAAATTACAATTTGGAATGGAGGGAGTAGCTAACTTTTAATAGGTTTATAATGCTAGCTAAAAACACTATACTTCTGTACAAGTAGTCAACAATATCTCCAAACAGATGCACAAAAGCTAAAAATTAGCAGGATAATACATAACCACACAACCTAGAGTGCCCTATATTTTATTACCTTTTTGGTCGGACGCGGTCCTCTTCAAAATCCATTATTCCTCCAGATTCAGAGAGAAAGTCGTCATGCCCCCGTAAGTCGATGTCTGCCTGCTTAAATTGTTCAACTTCTGCCATCAAGTAAGAAACATGGTTCGGCAACACTATTTAATACAGTAGTTGCCATTATATGAACACTCAAAATAATAATAATAATAATATATCTAAACAGAAGGCAGTCGTCTGGTAGCAGTAGGAAAATGAGGATAACAGAGCATAACTCATCACAAGAAGATGCAAATTATTCCTTTTTTCTTCAATCTTACTAATAACAAGAAAAAGTGATGAATAACAAATGCTTCAGTTTAATCCAGCTCACCTTGATTGATTTTTTGGCCTCTTCCACTCTGTCCTCAAATTCTTTCTGGTGCTTCTTGTTCACCTCACTCATTGTATCAGCCCACTTGATTTTCTCCTGAATTTGATGCAACAGGCTATCTGATGTTCCCAACCTGAGCGATGCTACATTTTCATCAGAACTTGTAAAAATGTACTTTGTTTTCTTTGAGTTTCACCTCAGAGCAAAAAAAATTTGAGTAACCATAACATATGGATAGATTGCTACAGAACTAAATCATCAGCAAAGGATGCCGAAATAAGTTGATATTATCTATTTCCAGTTTAACAATAATAATACCATAACAACAGAAGGAACAATGAAAGTCTATCCAGTTTGAAGGAAAAACCTTAAGAAACACAAAGCAATTATACCTTAATGTAGAGTGTTACTCAAACAGGCCATGGCTTTTAGGGAACAATATGGTGCACACTATTTCATCACATCATGATCAGTCACATAAAACAGGTCGAAGGCATCGACCCCCGACCCGGGTACGCGGGGTCATTTTCGAACCTGCAGTGTAAAAACCTCTCACAAGTAGCGTACGTTCCTCGACCCGGGAACTTTGTGAGTTGTGACTATGATCATGATCATCCTACCAAAACAAATTATCTCATAAAACTAATATAGGTCACTACCTTGTAAGACACCAAGAAGAGTAGCGCAAACAATCAATAGAAGAATAAACATAACAGAAAAACAGGTTGTCCATTCCATGGCAAACAAACCACAATGTGACATCATAACGTTGTATATGAGACATAAAATTAAATGGCAATTACGAAAACAAGCATTCACATTTTTTTGGGAGTAGAAAAGTTGTACTAAACAAGCATGTGCATTTACTAGATGTAGAAAGATTTCTTAAATAAGCATACACACCAGTCAGACAAGGTCTCTATCATGTTGGTTAGCTGATCAGGTGTAAGATCTCTTCCAGCTGCAAATTGTACCTAAAATGAATGAAGACAAATTTTTTTAATAAAAAAACTTATCATTAGACATATAGAAAATGATGCTACAGATACAGGCTGCAAGCATCTTACCTCAAAGCACCTTCTCAGCTGATCCAGTTTGCCTCTAACGATACCCTACATAAACATGAAGAATATTATGTATATGATGCCAAAAATACTTTAGGCAACACTAAGTATTAGAAACCACAGTAAAACCACTAGAAATAATAAAAATACTACCAGTAGCGGTAAATGATAAATTTTCAAATGACACATTTACAAGTCTCACAGGGATGGTTTATACAAAGATTAAGTGCATAAATCGAAAGAGGATGTAACAACTCACCGAGTACATGCACTCATTGATTAGGAAATCTTCAAGTTCTCTTACGTTGGAAACGTCCAACTCTTGCATGAGCTGATCATACGGTAGTATCTGAAGAAAGAATTTTAGTGAAAAAGGGGGTACATTAGAATTCTACAGGAAAAAATATAGCATGGAGTGCAAGGTAAAAATATAGCATGGAGTAGAAGGTAAAAAAATATAGCACTCCTATCTAAGGCTAATTCTACATCAAGGGTCAGCTTTGAGCCCTTATCTGTTTGCCTTAGTGATGGATGAGGTCACAAGGGACATACAAGGGGACATCCCTTGGTGTATGCTTTTCGCGGACGATGTAGTGCTAGTTGATGAAAGCCGGACAGGAGTGAATCAGAAACTGGAGTTATGAACTAAAACTGAGTATATGAGATGTGACTTCAGCACTACTACTCGGGAGGAGGAAGATATTAGTTTGGAAGGTCAAGTAGTGCCTAGGAAGGATACCTTTCGATATTTAGGATCAATGCTACAGAGAGACGGGGATATTGATGAAGATGTTAGCCATAGAATCAAAGCAGGTTGGATGAAGTGGCGCCAAGCATCTGGTGTCCTATGTGACAAAAGGGTACCACAGAAGCTGAAAGGCAAGTTTTATAGGACGGCGATTAGACCTGCTATGTTGTATGGTGCAGAATGTTAGCCTACGAAAAGACGACATGTTCAACAGAAGTGTCGCGGAAATGCGTATGTTGCGTTGGATTTGCGGTCATACAAGAAGGGATCGAGTTCAAAACGATGATATACGTGATAGATTAGGGGTAGCACCAATTGAAGAAAAGCTTGTCCAACACCGGTTGAGATGGTTTGGACATGTCCAACGGAGACCACCAGAGGCACCGGTGCATAGTGGAATCCTAAGCCAATATGTAACGTGAAGAGAGGCAGAGGAAGACCGAAGTTGACTTGGGTATTGGCAATAAAAGGAGACTTGAAAGGATGGAATATACCCAAAGACTTAGCCTTAGATAGGAGTGCTTGGAAAACAGCTATTCACGTGCCTGAACCTTGATTGCTTCTGCTGGGTTTCAACTCTAGCCTACCCCAACTTGTTTGGGACTTAAAGGCTTTGTTGTTGTTGTTGCTGTTGTGGAGTAGAAGGTAAAAGATATTGCTACAAGAATGTTTCTCCCAATGTTAAGCTAAGCATAATATAGGTCCATGTATTTCATAGATTTGGCACGCATAATAAGGTAAGATTATCAGCCGTTGGTTAACTAATTGACCAAAGAAAATAACACTTTCCCCTTCAAAGATAGTTCCTACTAGGTTACTACACAGAAATATTTACCATTAGAAGAACAAAGAGGAGGATTAAGAAACCTATACAACAAGCATGCAAGATGGGTAGCTACCATTTACATGCCTGCAAGTGATGGCAACAAATAAGCATAGCTTGGCGGAGCTAGAGCAAATTTGAGGGGGGGGGGGGCGGGGGGTGCCTTGTGGGTGCATAGAATTTTACTGTGAGGGTACAGATATGGTGAAAAATTAGCCATAATCACTGTTTTTTCAATTTTGTGTGGGTGCGCCAGCACCCACTAATGTCAATATAGATCCACCCCGCCTTTGTGTCATTAGCATGATATAGATGATTGCTACAAATATTAGATGATAGGTTTCATCAGAATTTGCACCTTAGTTGACTCTGCCAGAGTTAGCACACTGAGTTGCTTTAGCTTCCGAACCTGGTCAGGCAACAATGCTGGAAGGGATCCAGAATTACCTACACTTGCACGAAGATACATTAGCGAACAGAACAATGTGCATATCTTGCTATACAGCAGTAGTGCAGTACCAATAAGTAAGCCAAACTTGGACATTAACCACTAAATACACGCTGACAGCAATGGTAGATCAAACAAGCGGAAAATTTCAGAAATTACAAGTGCAGTGCACGGTAGGATATAAGTCCACAAGCAGAAATAAGTTCATAACCTTATTTATGAACAGTTAAATGCACATTCATAGTAGTTGGTAAAAAGGTGAATTCATCTCAATAGCTCATCGTCTGATCTCTAGCATGACAATGTGATATGTGATGTGTTCTCAGTTTGTTGACCAGAGTTCCAGAAATAAAATTTTAAATTTGGGCCATCAGCAACATTCTCTGCAATGTGTGATCTCAACATTAGATCTCACCCACCCAGTGGCCTTCTTTCAGAGTAAAATTTCCGAGTTCATACTCGATAATCTTTAGAACAGAATCCCCATGGTCCAGCTTTTATTTTAAGCCACAGATAGAGTTGCTGGGAGTTACTCCAAACAAACAGACCAAACAGCATACCTCGGAAAAGCCCACAGAACCAACGGGCATACACCGAGACGCACAGCAACGAACGCAAAGCCGCAAAGGGCAAAACAATGTAAGAATTGTAAAGGCGCAGGCCACGGTCTTACTCTTGTAGTCCTTCAAGGTGCCATAGGCGAAGAGCCGGAGCAAGTCCAGTGACGACGCGTACTGCGTGCCAGCGAGCTGCGCCAACAAACAAACAAACAAACAAACCCGCGTCAGATCGAGCCGCACACCACCTAATCGACGCGAAAGCAAACGGATAACTATACCCTAACCCTAGTCCGGCAGCAGGCCCCGGGGTAACAAACTAGGGCGCCCGCCGAAGGGCGGGGTGCGTACCTTGGAGAGGGCGGGGAGGGTGAGGAGCTCGGAGAAGGCGAAGAGGGCCGGGTGGGAGGTGGCCTCGAGCACCAGCGCGGCGAGCTGGGGCGCGGAGGAAAGCGCCGCCGCCTGAGCGGAGAACTGCGCGATCAGCTCCGCCTGCCGCCGCTCCGCATCCATCGCCATCGCCCCGCGGCGAGTCGGGGGCGCTAGGGTTAGGGTTTGGAGGATCCGACAGGACCTCCTGGGGTTTGGGCGTTTCGCTTTCGGCCTTCCCTCTCGCGCCCGTCCTTAATGGTGTTCTCGGTGCGGCTTTCCGCGAGTTTGTTGGGAGGGTTTTGGCCTGCTTGTGGCTAGTGCGCTTCGTTACGGAGTACGTACACGAATATTGCCCGCCTGTCCCAATTAGGCCCTGTTTGATATAAGTACAATCCTTTTTAATTTATAGAAATATAGATTTTGATAAAATAAATATTCTTCAATTATAACCCCTTAAATCAGGCAGATATATATGCCCGTGCATGGGTTGGGACCACATATTTTTGTCCACAATGGTTTTGCAGGAAATAATAGAAAAACTAAAAATAGTTTCCCAAAGAGGAGACCTTACTAGATTGCTTGCGGACGCCTGAGCTTTGAAGACTTCGTGTCAGACGTGGATATGTGAATCCGGTCTTCGTATCGGAGACGAGTAGACACATACACGTGAGATCTAAGTAGAGGATAATTCTATCACGACGCTGACACGTAAGGAGAGATCGAGTTTTGGTATCACCGAGTAGAATATAACGTTACCGGTCTTTTTAGCTGTAGAGATATCTAAATATAGACATCATCTATTCCATATTTCTCGCTGGTCAAAGATTGAGAGCGAGGATAAATCTCTAGAGTGCAAACGGGATATAGAAAAGTTGTCAGTGTATAAAAATACAGAAAATAATTTGTATTTAAATAATTCTCTAAATAATGATTTAGAGAATAAGTTTTAGAAATACTATCGGAGATGCTCTAGAAAAATACCACGGTTTTATAAAATACTTCGGTTTTAGGGTGGCACGAGGTGTTTGCTGTGGTACTGCTAAAACTATATTTTTTTTTAAGTTTCAAAAACTCTACCGTCCACTCTAAACCTCTTTTTTTTTTAACTCCACGATGATCTGCGAGACCAGATTGACCGAGCCCCATGGTTTCGGACATTTTCGTCCTCAAGAATGCTTACACCCGGACGTCCGATCGATTGGACGCTCAGGTTGGCGTGGGCCGCCATACTCCGAACGGTCCAACAACTTTTCTCCGCACTCGTCTTCATGTTTCTTTCGTTTGGCTGATGTCTCCACTTAGAAAAGTGGCTCTCCACTTAAAGCATCGCCCGCACCATCGTAGAGCGGGCCACTATGATTGCCTCACAGCGACGTTCTCCACCACGTTCGTCTGACCTGACGGCCTCTATCCTCCATCTCCACCACATCCGAGCACCGACGATCGCCTTCCTCCCTCTCCACCACGCTCAACGACCGCCGCGCAGCAGGCGACTGTCGTGTGTGGCTAGGTGGCCAGGAGAAGGGTCGTCGCTGGCCGGGCCAGGCTAGGCGCAGGCGTAGCTTGCAGCTCCTAGACCGTGCCACCATCCTTGGCCACCGGCTGGCCGAAACTGGCTGTTACCCACTCTGCTCTACGTGTTTGGAAGAAGAAATGTGAAAACATATGTTGCAAGCGTATGTTTCAAGCATTTCAGATGTTTCATAGATATATTGCAAGTGTTTTAAATGAATGTTGCAAAAGTAGATCGAGATGTTGCAATGATACGTATGTTGTAAGCTTCTGTTCTTAATATTTCATCTGTTTTTTCCAGACACATGTTGCAAGTGTGTTTATCTGGATGTTGTATATGTTTGCAATGGTTTTAAGTGTTTTTCAGGTGTGTTTTTTAAGTATTTCGTAGGCATGTTTCAAGTGTTTTATCTGTCTTTATACGTATGTTGTAAGTATTATATCAGAATGTTTCAAATATAAATCAGATGTTGCATCTTTTTCCTCTCCTTGTGCGGCCTTTCTTCATTCTCTTGACGCTGGCTGCGCGTCCGTAGGACGCCGCGGCCGGGGCACACCCGGGTCCTTCCTAAGCAGAGTGGACGTTCGGGCGGCGCTAGCACTGCTGTTCCGTCCTTGCTCGTGTCTCAGATCTGTCGATATCTCGGTCTCGGACAAGGACACGAAAACAGAGGCCCCCATTCGATTTGAGGCCCGCTTTTGGCGGCCCGGCCCTGCATGGCAGGATGAGTGGGCCAGAGCGGCCCTGTACGCGTCACGCCGTACCCGTACGCCGCGATCGAGCGCGCACAGGCGGAGGCGGGCGCCGCGCCGACGTGCCACCGACGCCACCGGTGCCGCGTCGCCGTCGCCGTGGCCCCGCCGCGGGGATCGCCGATCCCTAGCCAAAACCGGCACGCTTCGGGTTGCCCCTGCCCCGACGCCGATCCCAAGGCAAAAGCTCTATCGGTCTCGCACTCGCCGTGCCGTGCCGGCGTGGGTGTCCCATCAACCGGCCCCTCTCAATCAATCATCATGGTGTTAGTTTATGATCCAACTTGTTAATTGCTAATCGTAGATGACGGTGTTTTCTTAATCTTAGATATATGCGCATGGACGCGACGCAACGCCCGGAGATGCGACGTTTGAGAGAGGAGCGTTTACGTGTTAGAGTGTCGTCGGCACTCGTGAGTGGTTTTGGTATTTTTATCGCCGGATTTGGCCGGGTCTAATGGTGCTGGCTGCCGCCCTGCCGCCATGCCGCCGAACTAGGACGAGCCAGGGCTGTTGTTTCATGTTTGGATTTGGACTAAACTGTACCTTATCTGAACCGTTCTTTATTGTGACACCTTGCTTAGTGACCTAGGAAGGAGTATGTGATTGTAAGCTGTTTTTCCCTCACAATTATGGTTATATATAGTACTTCTAATTAAAACTTTATATTTGCTTATCATAGCTTCTTTTACTTCTCCCCTTGCAAATATAAGTTTTGCTATATCTTTGTTCTGACTCAAACTTTCCTAATACTTTGACCATCGTCATCTAAAAAATCATATAGTCACAAAAAGATATTTCGCCATGACAATAATTAATGAACTTCATTCCAAATTATAAGACGTTCTACTCAAAAGTTTCCAAGTCAATGTATATAATAAAGTTATATTCATGACGAGAGAAAGTAGGATGATTATAAACGGAAGATAATTCGATTCAACAGAAGGCCGAACACACTAGTCTTATATTGCTCCTCTGCCCGTTTTCTTCTTCGGAAAGTCTGGAACGAGCAAACCCATACCATATCAGAGGAAGGCGGAGGAGGAGGTGGAGCCACAAACGCCGGAGCCGGAACACGTCACCGTCATGCACCTCGCCTTTATTATGGGAACTGCTAGCGCCGGGACGTCCGATCCGGGCGCTAGCGTCGGACTCTCGCGCTGCTGCTCCTGGATGCCTCTCCGCCCACAACCAGCAACCTCGTCCCCATCGCCCGCAACCGAGCCCGCTTCCATCGGGATGCCCCTGCGCACGCCCAATACGTCTGCACCTCGTCTCCATCTCCATCGCCATCCTCATCCCCCATCCTCATCCGTTTGTCTCGCCCTCGTAGGAGCACCCCCACCGCGTCGTGGCCCCCGACGACGGCTCCGCTCCCCAACACGCTCCTGTCCCCCCTTCTCCAACGTACCCCCTTCCCCAACTGTAACATCGAAAAAAAGATGTAGTGCAACATTGATAAACATACCCTGCAACATCGAAAAAAAATCTACTGCAACAAACAGAAAATATAGACTGCAACATCGAAAAAATATCTACTGCAACATTAAAAAACATGCACTGCAACAATGAAAAATATCTACTACAACAACGAAAAAAATGTGTACTGCAACATTGAAAAACATGTACTGCAACATCGAAAAAACATATACTGCAACATAAAAAAATGTTTACTGCAACATCAAAAAATTATGCTGCAACATTCGAAAAAATGTACTGCAACATCTCAAGCAGTAGTACTGCAACATCACAAAAACATCTGTTGCAACAACCAAAAAATCACATTGCAACATAAAAAAACCCAGCGTAACACGACGAGATCAGACCCCGAGAGCTCATCGGAACCCTAGCCACCGCCGCATCTCTTAGATCCAGAGGAGGAGGAGGAGGAGGGCTCAGATCCAGATCGAGAGGAAGAGGAGCAGGTCTCAGATCCATATCCCTCCGCGAGCTACCTCGCCTGAGCCGTCGCTGTCGTCCTCGTCTTCGATTGGGGTGCAGGAGCCGGGTCGTAGGGAGATGGGGGGGGGGGTGCATAGAGATCGCGGAGGGCGAGGGACGGAGGAAGGAAGGGAGCACGAGCGGACAACGCGCGGTGTCCCCGTCCCGGGGATGGACCAGAGAGCCGGCAGCAAAGCGGGCAGAGGAGCAGCGCAAGAGAGATCGAGTGTGGAGGAGCGGACCGAGTGAGTGTGGGAGAGAGTGAGTGGAGGCAGCGGACCGAGCAGGGAGAAGTGAAGTACAAGTACATAGGGCGTGTTCGACTAGGGCTGGCTGGCTGACTGGGCTGGCCAGCCCCCTCATATAGACACTGTTTTAATAAACCGACCAACAGTACTTTTCTCTCGTATAAACGAACAAACAACGATGTCAACCAGCCAACCGAGCAGGCTGATAGCTGTACGTGGAAAGGTAAACCCTCCTCCTCTCCTTGCCCTCACTCACCTACCCTTCTCTCTCAATCTTCCCACCACCCTCACACCCCGCCCTCCTCCCGGTCCCCGACTCCGCGCGACTGCGCCCCACCGGACCCCAGTCTCGCCGGCGTTCACCGGCATGGCCTCGCCCACGGTCGCCTCCCCGAGCCGGGCGAGCCCCACCGACATCCCCACCGCCGCGCCCTCGCCCGCCTCCCCGCCGCGGCGGCTCGCGTCGGCGCCGCCCGCCGTCGACGCGTCCGTGTCCTCCTCCCCGGCCTCCGCCCACTCCGGGGACCAGTTCTCCGCCCCCGACGCCTTGGTGGGTGCCGCGCGCAGCGCGCTTGCGTGCGAATTCGATCACCGCTGGAATCGCACCTCGTTTCCTTTTTTCCTCCTTTGCCCTGGTGCGTGTCTGATGTGGCGCGGTGTTTGATCGTGCAGAGCCCGCTGCTCGCGAGCAGGAGCGAGGAGTACAGGCTTCTGTTCCGGCTGCCGCCCGACGAGGTAATTGGACGAGCGGCCGATTGGTGCCGAGTGATCCCTAGCTCCTTCCTCCCTCCGTGCGATCTAGCTTTTGACTTTGGGCCGTGATCGTTGCGTTCTGGCGGAATTTGGATGCTCAAGTGCTCGTACTGGTGCTGAGGGGATTTGATTTCGTGGGGGGCTTTGACTTTTTTTTTATCACAAAGTCGTTTTCTAGGACAAACCTTATCATAATTAATTACTAGCTGCTTTACCCTTTGCTCTGGAGTATGCCAGCATCTTGCTCCTTTGCTCTGGAGTACGCCAGCATCTTGCTTTGAGAGTTTGGTTTGAATCATGAGTGAGTTCAGAGGAGCCTTGTTATAATTCTTGGTTTGACTTCACTCCTAAGCGGTTTATAGTTTCATGAGTTTCCTTCCGCGTTTTGATTTGGTTGACAGTTGGTTGAACCACTGTACAAAAAGGAGGATTTTGAGTGATCATACTTAATTATTTTGCTGATAGTTGATTGAAAGGTAGTCTGATAGGTGGATTTTGAGCAATAACGCTTAAGCCAAAGTGTCCAACTGTCCATCTAACATAGCCTGTTACCATACATGTCAAGTTTACCATTTGATTCGAGAGCACTTGCCATTCGGTAACATTTATTTATGGACTATCATGTCCATTTGAATAAAGGAAAACACTGATTTCCACAAATGTTGTTTGGTTGGTACACTTCATTTATGCAAGTGAGAAACTGAGAATGCAATTCGTTGTTTGTATTTTACTTAACTTTTCGTGTCATCCAGGTTCTCGTGCAAGATTTTAACTGCGCTCTCCAAGAAAATATCCTTCTTCAGGTAGTTCTTACATGATCGTCTCCATGACATTACAATAAAGTATACATTTATCTGTCATCCATTATATTTGGTGAAAATATGAGTACATGCTCCTATTAAATTTGCGGTGCTCCCTAAATATATCTCCTGTTAACCTCTAGTGAAATAAATGAACAGATTTTGGCCTTGTAAAATTATTAAGTATTCATCAATGCTAAGCCAGTAGTGCCTTGTGTCTAAAAAATCTACCGGGTCATCTGACAACTTTAAAATTGTTTTTGAATTAAGTTGCACACTTATCTTTTTATCTTTTAAGGAAATAAATGTAATATTTAAACTGAGCATTCTTAATGGACTTTGTTACTAAATTGTGTTATCTTGCAGGGGCATATGTATTTATTTCTTCACCATATATGCTTCTACTCTAACATATTTGGATATGAGACAAAGGTAATAACTAATAAATGATCCAAGGAGAGCGTCACCATATAGCTGTTGTAGCTTGTTTAGTTGACTTCGAGAAGTTCCCTGACATTGTTCCTGTTATCCAGAAAACAATACCTTTGCAAGAGGTAACTGATGTTCGTAAAGCAAAGACAGCTGCCATTTTTTCTAATGCCATTGAAATTGTTGCTGGTACTAGAAGGGTGAGGGAGCTATCATTGTCTAAGTTTCTTGTATGTATACATTATTAAACCACTTGCACTAATGTCCTGTTACTTTCAGCACTTTTTTGGATCGTTCTTGTCACGTGATGAAGCCTATCAAATTATAGTAGATGGCTGGGAACAACATGTTAGTGATGCAAGATTGCTCCTTGAACGTCAGGTTAGCAGATTTGTTTCTTTATGAATCATTACCACATTGGTAACTTCAATCTGTTGACCTGGAGCTGCCACTTTGGAGTTACTGTTTGTTTCTAAACTATTGTTCACATGGAATCTTTTACGGCACTATATAGGAGACAAAGTCAGCTAGTAGCACTGAAGAAAATGGTTATGTTTTATTGGAAGGAGCAAAGGAATCTAAACAAGATGAAGATTCATCACCACCGGACAGGTTTTGGCTTATGGACAAAAATGATTTACGCTTGTCTTAAATCTTGAAATTGACTTCTTTTCTCTATAATTATTTATGATTCAAACGTATTGGACTGTAGGTCTGTCGATAGTACAGCTGTCTCTAGTAGTGCTGATGGTGGTGATTCGAACATCAACATTTCCAAAAGGTTTTCAAAAGCTGAGGAGAATGGACTCGAAGACAACATCATCGCACTAAACCCATTCAATTTGGAACCACTTGATGATGCTCCTCCTAGTGGTTTGTTGCCATATTCGTTATTCCTATTTATTTTTATATCATTAATTGTTTGCTAGCCACTTGTTACATGATTTTTTGTTTTTACTAAACGTCCATCATGCCTTTTCTCACAGTACCTGAATCTTACACTATGATCACGGAGTCAAAGTTTCAGGTTTGCATGATTCCATTTCTTTGTAGTAGTATTGACAATTACGTTTACAACACTAACATCCTAAAAACAGGTGCCTGTGGAGGTTCTCTTTAATTTCTTATTGTCTGATGGTGCTTTTGGCTATGTGGATGATTTCCACAAAAAATGTGGTGACAAAGGTTGATGCCAATCTATCCTTTCCTTAATCATGAACATCTTTTGGTCTTTAGAAGTATTTTGAGTTTTGACGTGGATGACCTGCAGAATTTAGTTGCTCGAAATGGCGTACAGATGAGCAAGGGGGACTTGTAAGGGATGTCTCATTTTTGCATCCGATAAAAATTTATCTTGGTAAGACAAGAGCTTTCAGTTGACTGAAGAAATTAATTGGCATCGAATATGACATGGGCTATGACTTGCTTTATATTTTCTTATGGTCCACTTTGATTACTCTGAATTGTCTTTAGGTGCAAAATTTGGGACTTGTCAAGAGGTTCAGAAACTTCGTCTTTACAAAAACAGGTTAGTGTAAGATCCATTTTCTTCCAGTTAAGTGGTGTCTTCACTGAGCCTTTGGTCATTATGGAATAAAAAATTGAGATTGTAGAACTAGCAATTATTTAGTGTCCTCTTTTGTTGGTTACTTGAAGGGGGGACCTGGTGCAAGCGGTAGAGTCTTACCGCCTGTGACCGGAAGGTCCCGGGTTCGAGTCGCAGTCTCCTCGCATTGCACAGGCGAGGGTAAGGCTTGCCACTGACACCCTTCCCCAGACCCCGTACAGAGCAGGAGCTCTCTGCACTGGGTACGCCCTTTTTGTTGGTTACTTGGTTTTATCAAACTTAGCTCTGTACCTGAACAAAACTCATGCCTTAATTTCTTATGTTTGGATTTTAGTCCGAGCAGTAATCTGTTGCTAGTTCTGTTCAATCTGCCGCATGCTTGTTTCTTGTATCAATGTTTCCCTTCCGAAGAATAATTGATGTTACAGCTCCCTGCAATTAACTTCTTTCACTTCTTTGTAGGCGTCTAATGATTCAAACCTCTCAGTCAATAGGTGATGCCCCATATGGGGACCATTTCACTGTAGAGGTGAGTAATCCAAATGCTGTTTATAATGTTGATTTTTATCTAGCTTGGAATTTCCTTTTTGTGTACAATGGAAAATAATGTATTTATAATTTTTCATTTTGCTTCTGTCAAGTATCAACTTCTGTTGTTATATGCCATATTAACATTGATTTGCTCTTAGCTTTAAGCCCTTAACTCTTGTTTGATCTTATTTTTACCTTCAGGGCATCTGGGATGTCGAACAGGATAGCCTAGATGAGAACTGTTGTGACCTCAGGATATATATTAATGTAGCCTTCTCAAAGAAAACGATATTTAGAGGTAATTTACATCCATTGTATCCTGAATGCTCTAGCGAGAACGATATTTGGAATTATCCTGCATCCTTGTATTCTGGATCCTCCGGCACTTTCAAAATGTCCTCAATATTCTTAGGGCCCATTTTTTGCATGCCTTCAGAATTAACCCCCTACCAACTCTAGTTTCTGCGAGAAAGTTTGTTAATTTGAGTTAGTCCAACTTAACCTGGTGCCTGAATCTTACAAGCTATGCTTTTTATGTTAAGTTTCAGCTCATGTGTTGATAAACCAAAACATAATTTGCCAGGGAAACCCCTAGGGTTACAACTTATATCAGCTCTATATATTTCCACAACAATGGTGCACATTTTTATTTATGTATTTACTGTTTTTTAGTCGCATAGTTGGAAAAACATACAAAGTAATGGTTACCTGGGTACAAATGACACAAGCAGTTATTATTAGTAAGTGGAGCCCCTCCCCCCTGCAGTTCAATATGTCATATACTTGATTTGGCCAAGTTGGTTCTTTGGATTGCTGTGCTATTTTCAGTGAAACTGAGGGGCTTAGTTCTAGGGATTGTATCACTATGAATAGAACGGAGTTGATGTAGAGACTCTTGCAGATGTTGTTTATCGTGGATCAGATTTCATGCTCGAATTTTGCTATCATGGCGTCTGTATTTTTTGAATAAAAAGGTTTCCCCCGCTTTATAGCTGTAAAGCGAACAACAATTCAGTACAGAGTTAGGCACCATCGCGCACAGAGCAGCCAAGCCGCCAAAACCAACAAAAGCAGCCAAGCTGCCGAAACTAGAGTTTAACCAGGTCCACAGCCGAAACTACTAGGCCTATTACATTGATCCCAGATCACATCGCTTAAGACCTCCGAAGGCTGAGCATCTGATTGTGCCAACTCTAATGAATCCTGCCTCCAACTGATCTGCGGCGCCAAGCTTGCTTCGTGTTCCACTTGTTGAATGATAAACTCCACTTTCTCCTAGACAACTGGCTTGAACATGGGTAGCCACCCTCTCAGCATTCTTCCAGTCATAGACAGCACCTTCTTTAGCCCACTCCAACTTACTCCCTGAAAACACAATAGATTCCGTAATTTCCAAAGCACCCATAAAACCGCAGAAGATACAATGTTAGTGATCAAGTGTTTTTTATTGGCTAACCACAAGGCAGCTACAGATTCAAAATCCTTCCCGATATTCACATTTAGCAAATCAGATATATACTGCCAAACATTTGTGGCTACACAGCAATCAAAAAACAGATGCACAATTGACTCATTCTCAGAGCAAAACAAACAAGAGGGGTCATTGACTTCTCTACGTTTATCAAGGTTATCTCTAGTTAACAATCTATTCTTAGAAAGTAACCACAGGAAGATTTGCACCCTTGGTGGTATACTGAGTTTCCAGACAGCCTGCACAAAGACTGGAACTACTCCTCTATGGTTAATCACAGCATACAAGGACTGGACAGAATACCGCACATTAGAGTTAAAACTCCATATGATCCGGTCCTCCTCATTAGTGAGGGCAACACTTTCTCCAATAGCTCTCAGTTCTTCCCAAAGAGACATAAGACTTTCAGACACATTCCTTCTAAAAGAGAGCTTAAGCTCCTCACCATCCCAGACCTCCTGAATGGATTTACCTTGCTGTTCGTTTATAACATACAATGGCCAATAGATGATCGCCAGACTGGTATTACCAAACCATTGGTCTTCCCAAAACCGAATTTTTTCCCCATTTCCGACTAACCACCTGATACCCATATGGACAGCCTGTATAGCCCAAATCACACCTTTCCAAAAAGGTGAGGATCCAACATCAGGACAGCAAAATATATTGGGTTTTTTTGTCTTATACTTATAATCAACTATCCTAGTCCAAATCGAATTGGTATTCAAATGGTATCTAAAGATCCAGGAACTTAAAAGAGCTAAATTCAAACTCCGTAAATCAGGGATGCCAAAGCCACCCATTTCTTTTTTCTGGGACACCAACTGCCAACTAGCTAGATGGTATTTGTGGTGGTCTTCAGTATTGTTCCACAGAAAGTGTCCCATATGGGAATTAATCATGTCTATGGCCCATCTAGGAAACTTAATAATGGAGAGGAGATAAATCGGTATGCTGGCCAAACAGGTCTTAAGAAGGGTCAGTCTCCCTGCATAAGACAGGAGCCTCCCCCGCCAGCCAGCAATCCTCTTCACTATCTTATCAGTTATGGGCTGTAGGTCTTCTCTTCTCAACTTAGCAAAGTGCAGGGGAACCCCTAGATACTTGATTGGGAAATTACTTCTCTTACAACATAAAATTCTAGCAAATTCATTAGCTCTATACTCCTCCATCCCAACTACTAAAAGATCACTCTTATCATAATTTATCTTCATACCAGATAACTGTTCATAGCATACCAGCATCCATTTCAGATTTGCAGCTTTAGTGAGGTCATCCTAAAAAAAAAGTAAGGTATCGTCGGCATACTGTAGACTGATAATACCCCCAGATTCAACCTGAGGTAACAGGCCCGAAATAAGATTTGCCCTAGCTGCTTTCATAAGCATTCTAGAAAACACATCAGCAACTAAATTAAATAGAAGGGGTGACAGGGGGTCACCTTGTCTGAGCCCCTTGCCAGGCTTAAAGAAAGTACTATTCTCATCATTTATTATCATGGTGTCTGTATGTTTGTGCAATTAGTTTATTCCAACACACAAATCATATATAGTACCATTTATTTAGAACGTATGGCATCACTGCTTATATTCTTTAAATCTCTAAATCACAGGAAAAATAGAGCAGTCAACAAAAGATGAATGCCGTGAAGTTTTCAGTCTCTGGATTAAGCTTGTACGTCTATTCTCATACTTGAAAATATTTCTCAGTGCTACTGTCCATTTGGAGGTGTATATAATCTTTTCTCATTTCATGTTTTTAGGGTCATGATCTTTTGAAGCAGGAATATGATCGATCAAAAGGTAATTTGTACTTCACGGTTCAGTCAAAGAGTTGCTGCAGTTCCAACTTTTCTCTATATGAACCGCATCCCCTTTCACTGCAAACACTAAGTTATGAAGCAATTAAATAGCTATTTTTTCCATCCATTCTTACAGGCACCTCGAGCACAACTAATTCTGGTGTTCAACCAGGGGCTACAACAAACGAGGAAAATACCGTGGAAGTACAAGTTCCAGTGGTGAGTTCCTCACAGGATGAATCTGGTGCGAGAAGCCTCATTCCTCCTATTCAAGATCACCAGCAGAGAACAGGGAGAGATTCTTCCATCGCGTCCACTTCACAAGAATTGTGGGGTTCACTAACGTCATACATGAGATCAAGCCAACTTGGTCCAGTACTAGCAGTGGCACTGGTGGCTATCATTATCCTAATGCAGGCAAGTTTTTTGGATTTTATGCAGTTTGTTATGCTGAATAAACCTCAACTGAAAAATATCTGAACATAACCAATGGCATGAAATGATGAAAATGATCAGTGAATCATCCTCTGACTACCAACCATTCTGACACATACTTCTGTTGCAGGTGACCATCATAGTTCTGCTAACTAGATCCCCCCAGGTCCAAATGGCTCCTCATGGGATCACGGGCAGTTTAGGGTACAGCAAAGAAAGCATGGAGTGGGTGCAGAAGCGCCTCAGCTTACTAAGCGAGGAGATGCAGGCAGTGGAGGCGCACATGGAGAAGATGAGGCACGAGTTTGCCTGGCTCAGGTCTTACCTGGAGAGACTGGAGAGGCTGAGGGGCAGCACATGACCGCAGCGCGTGTACATGACAGGGGCACGAGTTCGCGATACGAATTCGGAGGTGTATACAATACAACTCGGAGATGTTGTTCAGGTTTCTTCGGTTGAACAACAGATGGTACAGATGCAAACGGAGAGGTGGAGCGTTGTTGCAGATGTATTGCCGCAAGGCAAAACTGCCAGATCCCGGTATAGCATTCGATGTAAATAGTTGAATCTTCGGATCTTCCCCATTGCGCTGGGGTGATGTACAAGTACAATGTGAGGGATGTGTCATTGCAATGACGCCACGGCGGTGTGATATAAAAAAAACTTAACTTTTCAAAAAGTAACTTTTTTTCCCCTGCTTTATGTATTGCTCTAAGACATGACACGGGTGGCAAAAGGACATGATACAACATTTTTCTCTACTGCAGTTTGTTTATCAGCCATAAAAACTATCAGCTGAATTGGGTTTCTATCTGGATCCACATCATGAACGGAAGCTCGCAAATCGTAACGCCTCGACCGTATTACAATATTCAGTCTTCAGTTTTGCAACACCAATACCCTGGACCTGAACATAGTGTCTTTGCAGGTCAACGTCCATCATGTTCCGAGTTGTCTGTCTGAGGTTGCCATCTGTTTGGCCATTGTGCTAGAATATTCCTTTCATAATAATTTAGTTTATAGAAATAGAAATTTTGATGAACCCCCCCCCCCCTTTCTAATAGCCTCTTTTATTGATCCCCGATTTCTCGTTAGAATGCGCACAAGATACCTTGGACCTAAACAAGGTGTCTTTGCATATCAACGTTCATTATGTTACGAGTTATCATATGAGGTTACTCATCTGTTTGGCTCTATAGAGTCTGCACAAGATAAAGAACTAAGGGTACAAATGTATAGAAAGTGATTTTTACTCAAATAACTCTCTAAATAATCACGCATAGGGATCATGTGTAGTGCGAGCTCCTGCTATTGCACATATCGGTTTTCGGTAATGCTACAAACAGGACGTCTGATGCCAGTGACTCCCCTCCGGATGGGTGGCGTGACGTGCACCATAACTTTACCTCAGTGCCGCACGCGCCGCATGCCTAAATAAATAAAAAAAACAAAATCAACCCAATGCCACAGATCCGGTGGCGCTCTCCTCAACCCTGGCGAGATCCATGTAGCACGAGTGAGATCTATGGAGGTGGCGAGGCGGTGTTGCAGGGGAGTGGGCTTCTCTCCCCCACTCCGGCGTGCGCGTCCTCCCCACCCCCGGCGACTCCCTCTCTCACACCGGTGACCAAGCTCCCCCCACCTGGCGGCCATGGCACTCCTCGCCCCCATCGCCCACCGTTGCCGCTGAGCCAAGCCCGATACTAGTGGCGCTGGTGGCGGTGGTGCTAGTGCGCAGCCGCTCGCCGCCGTCTCCGACCCCGACGACCGAAATCGACCGACCTAGCCTTCCCATCCCCTATGTTGCATATGTATGTTTCTAAGTGTTTCAGATGGATGTTGCAATTGTTTCATATGGATGTTGCAAAAGTAGATCGGGGGATGTTGCACATGTTGCATATGTTGCAAGTGTTTTAGAGGCATGTTGCAAGCGCTTGTTCAAAATGTTTCATATGTTTTCCAGACGTATGTTGCAATTGATTTGATCTGGATGTTACATATGTTTTTACACATATGTTGCAACAGTATTTCCTAAATGTTTCATCTGTTTCAGTCTTCTATTGTAGCAAGTGTTTTCATGCTACAAGTTGCAAGTGTTTTATATGGATGTTGCATATGTTTTCACACATATGTTGTAGATGTTTCATCTATTTCAGATGTATGTTGCATTCAAGTGTTTCATGTTGCATGTGTTTCATGCTGTTCGGAGAGTCAGGGGGCGCCGGGGAATGGGAAGCGGCGAGCCGGTGGCCGGCGGTCGGGGACACGATGAGGCGGGGGTGCACCTGCTGGGGCAGGGCGAACGGATGGAGATGGTGGCGGGGTGCGTGGATGGGGCGAGTAAGGCATCGGGGCGGGCGTACAGATAAGCACGGTGAGGCACGGGATTTTTTTTATTCACATATTAACGTTTCAACGGAAATTTGCACTGTCCGACGCTAAGCGTCTGATCCGGGCGCTAGCAACTCCGATCCATTTTCCGAGCGAGCGGTTTCTCAGTGATGACTGATGAACGGTTTTCTCACCAACGGAAGCTCTTAGTTTCCAAAAATAAATAAATAAACGGAAGCTCTTTGCTGGTTTGCTGCAGCAAAGATCCACACCTTCATAATGATACATGGCATATATTTCAGTGCATGCGGTGTGAAATTGCCAATACCACGTATGTTTGATGCGCTATTGCAAAATTTGCCTATATATATTGTAATGCTTGCCTTGTTCTCATGTCTGCACAGAATCAAGGACAGAGCGAAGGGGTACATGTTCGCTGTGCTTTCATATTTTGTAAGAACTTTCCTTCACAGTGAGAGAGCTCAAGGATGCTGCGTGCCAGACTCTGAATCGCTCCTGATGCTATCTAGGTCGACTTTGCAGATCCACTGTCATTCACAGTTCGACTGGAATTCAGATAGCTGAAGGCCTACATTATTATCTCAATCAAGGTAAGAAAAGGATCAAACGTATAGATAATTCAGATATCTGTAGACACATCTTGGAACGGAGGGAGCACATGCCAATCTGAGGTTAATATACTACTAATTACTAGTGTGAATCAGCAGAGTCGGGCAATGATGTACAGGAGAAAGCTGGTGTGCACGTCTGTCTCATGTCGACTGCGGCGCCGGCTCGAGCAGGTCGCACTCGAAATTGGTGTGCTCGAGTAACGGACCCAGCCTGACGAGCCTCGGGATGACCACGCCGTCGCGGGCCGCGCACACCGCCGCGTTCTCCCACTGCACGAGCGCGCCCACCAGCCCCGCGCGCGCCGTGAGCGGGAACACGCGCGCCCACCGCTCCGCCTCGTACGCGCGCATGGCAGCCTGGGCCTGGTCTCCGTCCGCGCCGGCACCGCCGGCGTCGGCGAGGCGGCGAGCCAGGACGACGGCGTCCTCGAGCGCGCAGCAGGCGCCCTGGCCGAGGTTGGGCGTCATGGGGTGCCACGCGTCGCCGGCCAGCACCACCCGGCCGCCCCTCGACGCGGCCGGGGCCAGCCCGGGCCACAGCCACCGGTCCACCAGCGGCGTCCTCACCACGGCGCCCTCGGGCGTGCTGCGCATCACCGCCAGGAGGTCCGATGGCCAGCCGCGGACGAGCTCCAGCGCCTCGCTCTTGAGCGCCGCGGGGTTGGTGATCTTAGGCCCTGCCAACAACACCAGAACCATCCGCGCCATTAATGTCAGCGAGTGATGCCGTTTTCCTGGGACAAACCAGCAACCCTGGCATTTGTTGTCTGAATAAACTAGATACCCGCGTGTTGCTCCGGGAACTGTGTTGTATGATACATGGGAAAAATTATGCATGAAGAATTGATAGTACCATCTAACAACACCAGAGTGTTGCCGTTAGATGTAAGAGTTAAATATAAGTTTGGATATAAAATGGATAATAGCGTGAATATGATAAAAAGTAACAATTATCTTACAGGTCTACTTTTTAAAAAACCAGTGTAGAAAATTATCACCATTTAGTTCAAAAATAAGACAGGTAAAAAAATAGTATTATGAAACTCGACAATACTCTGGCTATCATAAGCATTGGAGCTCACGTATACGCGTGCGTCAGACTAATGTATACTTCTGAGTAGAAACATGATAGTTTGCAGAGATCATATGGAGCCGATACTCGTATTAAAAGTAAAATAAACTGCACAAGTATCATATATATATATATATATATATATATATATATATATATATATATATATATATATATATATATATATATATATACACACACACACTGTTTTACAGCGGGCTATAGAATAACTTATTCTGTGGTCACTTTGAGTTACGATAATTACCATGCTAATTTACGAGATTACAGTAATTCCTTACTAAGTGATTTACTGTAACATTGTCGTAAATATTACCGTGAGTTGTAGTAACACGAGTATCGTAAATGCATATTCATGTTATCATAAATTAGTATAAATATTATCGTAAATCAAAGTGGCTATAGAATAAGTTATTCCCATTCTAAGGGCTCACAATCCATCCGCTCCCTAAAAAAATGCCACCGTACCCTTAAAGAAAAAGAAGTCGACTGCCGTCATGACCATGCGCGGATGTCTTTTTATCCACTCGTCCCTTATCTCCTGCACCGTATCCGCCGCTTCTCCGCCGATTACTGCCGCACCAATCCATTCCACTTACCAACATCTCGGCGAAGAGCCTTCACCTCGCGGCGGCGGAGAGGAGGAGGCAGTCGTGGCCGCGCGCTTGTTAGGGTCGGAGAGCGTCAAGCTCGAGCAAGCCATGGGCGCAGATGAAGACCTCGTCGGAAGGAGGCCGGTGGTGGGGCGGCGTCCGACGATGGACGGCGAGCACCAGACGGCGATACGTGGCCTTGATCTCCCGTGCGCTGGCCCTGGCTGCATCCGCCCTGGTCGCGGCTTCTGCTCCCGCGCAGTCTCCTCGGCCTCCCCGAGGGCCCTGCCGCAGGCTCCGTCTCGGCCTCTCGGGGATGGCCGCGGTCCTCGTGGCCGAGCAGCTCAAAATCGTAGCGGTGCAGCCGGAGATCCAGGAAGAGATCCAAATGGCCGAGCAACTCGACGTCGGAGCGATGCAGTCGGGGAGCCAGGAAGAATTGAGGCTGATCTAGATGCGTTTTCTTTTCATTTTATAGGTTGCCGGTGAAGCGCAAGGAAGGTGCAGAAGGTGAAGTGCAAGGGCCCGACATAATGGCTTCCTGCGATAGCTTTGTCTGCGTTTTCTATGCGGATGTGAAGGGACGCACGGGAACACATTGCTTGACTTAATAGCTCGATGGACGTGGCTTCATGAAATTGCTGAGAAATCTGCTAGTGGGGTTCTCCTAGGAGATAGGAGATATACAGTACCTGGATCTGTCCTGTTGAAGCAGATGAACCAGTAGACTTTGGTTGGGGAGACGGGGACAAAACCGGCACGGACGCCTCGGCCGTAGATGTAGTTCACCTTGGGCTCGAACGGCTGGCCGTCGGCGTACTCCGCGAGGCCCCGGAACGCCATGTGCCCGACGTACCGGGGCTCCGAGAAGCCCATCCACCTCGCAATGGGCGAGTTCACTCCGTCGCAGCCGATCACAATCTGCAGACATGCAGAGGCAGTTTTTTTCATTCGTATGTAAAAAACATCAAAACCAAGCTTGTTCCGTTGTTCGGTTTTGGTGAATCGAAATTCAAAACTGCACGAGAATTGTTAGTTCTCTCACTCACCTTGGAAAGAATTTGCCTCCCGTCTTCCAGTTCGAGCAGGGTGCCTGCACGCCCTTGCTCTGAAATCGATTTCAGCTTCGATGAGAACGATATGGCGCTTGGTGGCAGCTTAGAAGCAAGCGTCTCGAGAAGCACTCTTCTCTCCACCGCGCGCACCTCCTGTCTGCCAAATGTGCCAAGCAATCGAAGCAGCAGCTTCCCGGTTACTACATACTTGAAGCCATGCATTCATTCACGATGTTCATCAGGGGATGGAAACTGCAGTACCCGGGAGTTTCTTCCTCGAAGGAGAACTCGCGCAGGTCCCGCCCGCCCGCCGCCGGCGATCGCATCCTCATCCTGCGGTCAGCTGGAACCTCACAGTGCAGCTCAGAACACACAACGATCCATGAACGCAACGGAGCAACGACGGCAGCTTGAGTTGAGGTTGAACTTGAACGCAACAAGAGGGAAGAGGAACGCACCCCTGGATGCGGAGGTACTTGGACCGGAGCTCGTCGGCGACGCCGATGGCGTCCAGCACGCGCCACCCGTTATTGAACAGCGTCAGGGACGTGCCGCCCGCGCGCAGGGCGTCGCCCTGCTCCAGCACGGCGGCGCCCACGCCCAGCCGGCGCAGGGCGACCGCCGTGGCTAGCCCCGCGACGCCTGCGCCGACGATGACGATGTTCTCCTCCGACCGCGGCGTCGCCGAGGCGGCCACGGTAGCCGCGGCGGGGCTGTGGCGTCCACGCCGACGACGCCTACCTCGAGGAGAGGGGCAGTACCGGAGCTGTGGAGAAGAGATCATGGCGGTGGCCAGTGCCATGCGGCGATGACAAACAGGAGTTGGGGTCGGGGAACTCGCAGTGCCATGCGGCTATTTGACTGCCGTGAGAATTACAAGTCTGGAAAGGTGGAGGTTTTGAGCCACATGTTCCTGACCCAGGAGTAAGAGAGCATGCACAAGACACGTCCACCGGTGTGGTGTGGTGGGGGAAGTGAACCATGGTTGCATGCCGTGACCCAGGAGTAAGAGAGCATGCACAAGACACGTCAACGAGTCTTATTGGTAGAGATGACAAAATTTTTTTGAGCGGTCATTGCTGACCATGGTTGCATGCTGGGCCCTCTGCTTTGTTAAGATGACCAGCTTATTGCCCTTGCACATGCTATCTTGCAGAGTTGCAGTCATCACCAAGGTGTTTGATTCGTTTGATTACCTATACCAAAGTCTACACTACTACGCACGACTCGCTATCTGAAATTTTGTTCTGTATGTTCACAATTCCCTTTCAATTCAGAGTTACTAGCCACCTCATATATATGTGAAATGAAGACGAGCAACAGTGCCTGTCAAAACTGTTCGAAAAGCAAATGAAATTACACTGATCTAGAATTAGGGGGGAAAAGATTGGCCGAAGGTTTATTATCACATTAGTTGCTTGACATTCACAGTGCATCAAACCAGGCAGGATCCTCAAGCTTCTAGCGCTTAAAGCAAGTATAATCGCAGTGACCTGACAGTTATAGAACACAAACTTGGCATGCAAGTTTTATTTCAGATCACATTAGTTGGTTCACAATCACAGTACATTAAACCGGGCACAAAGGCAGAAACTCAAATGCCACATAAGTTCGGGCAGACTTAACTACGATGTAGCACAAAGCACGAAATTATGACTCTATAGCCAGAGCCAATAGATAACTCAAACAAAACTCGGTTTTCATGGAAGCAGGCATCCAGTACCAATACCGCGAAGCTCAACTGCTCAAGCCTCGTAGATCCAGGGATGAAGGTTGCTCTTCCACTCAGCCAGACCTTCAGGGAACCAGAGAGCGATCTCCTTCTTTCCGTTCTCCACGGAGTCACTTCCATGGATGACATTCCTATACGAGAGGGGACAGATTTAGTACAGGAGCACACTTGCAGAGATCCAGCAACCATGATTTTATTTTTCAGTAAGACCACACAATCGAGACTAGTTTTGCATGATGTGACATGTACCAGAGATCATAACACTTCTTACTCTAAACAAACCATTTATCATCACAAGCAGCCGTCATTATTTGCCTCTATGTTCTGTTTTTTTTTTCCAATAAACACAAATAAACAATAGTGCTTCAATAAATATTTCAGAATGGAGCATATCATCGCTCACATGGATTATTCGAGTCATCTTATTTGATTGACCTTGGTTGAATTCATAAACCACACGTTTATTTAGACTGAACTAGAAAATTGCCAAGACAAGGACTGGTTGACTTCAATAGCAGCAAAGCTATTAAACTAAAATCGTCGCAATGAAGTACAATTAATTACAAAGAAAGGAATGTTCACCTGCCAACTTCCACAGCATAGTCCCCACGAATGGTACCAGGGGCTGCCTCCCAAGGCCTGGTGGCCCCAATGATCCTGCGGCCAGTCAATACAACGTCCTTCCCCTCCCACACCATTGCGACGACAGGGCCAGAAATGATGTACTCCACCAACCCAGGGAAGAAGGGCTTATCAGAAAGGTCAGCATAGTGCTGCTGTGCGAATGACCTCTCCACATTCATAAACTTCATCCCTGCAAGGATACACATAATATCAATATAACGACTGGCCAAGGATTGATTGCCTTTTGTTATATATAATATACTGTTGTGCTCTATAAATTTCCTTGATGCTGAAACGGAAAGAGAATGTTCAAAACCTGATGAAAGGCATAAATGGTGACGTAGTTTCAACATTCAGAGCATACAGTCAGGAATATCTGCTTTTGGAATCCATATCCTAGAATCCTCATTTTTTTAACAATAGTGCTGATCTGTGGTCCATCGATCTAATTCATGAGTAGAATTTACAACGCAACAGCAGGCACTTAATTCCAGATTACTGTGACCATCAGCTGCCCAGGTAAAAAGGGGCCAACCGATGGGCTAGTGACAGAAAGATAATGGTTTTCAATCATATCAAATCCGCACACAATATTCCTGCTTCCACGTCCAACATTTATCCTAGTATCTTCATTTTTTTAACAATAGTCCTGACCTGTGGTTGGTCTAATTCATTATTAGACTTTATAGTAATGCAACAGCAGCTGAACTTAATTCCAGAGTACCGACCATCAGCTGCCCAGATAAAAAGGGACCAATCATGCCATCATGGGCTAGTGACAGAAAAATAATGGTTTTCAATCAAATCAAATCTCCACACAATATTCCTACTTCCACGACCAACATCCTTTTTCAGATGGTAATCATACCGGCCTAACACCTATTTTCACAAAAAAATGCAACCCAACATAGATAGATCGAACAAATTAAAGATATCACCAGAAATCCAGAATACGCAGATGAAACCTTTGTCTAATCAGCAGGCAAGTTCATGTGTATAACTAGGAAATGTAACAGAAATGAAACAGAGTATGAGGTCCAGCAATCAATTGGAGAACAAAAAGAAACAGCCTTACCTTTAAGATAGAACCCTTTCTTCTCGAACCTACTGATGATGTCCCCGATCTGCACAGGAACTGCCAGTTAAAAACTGCGCACCAAACATGAAACATGACGCGGAAACCCAAACGAAATCAAAACTCGTCCCCGTGAACAAACATCAAACCGCCGGGATCAACAAAGTCTCTTCTATGGAACCCAAACGAAACCAAAACTTGTCCCCGCGAACGGGACTCCTATATCAGACTCTTCTACGGAAAACGGGGAAAAGGAAGAAGCAGATGAGATTACCAGGCCCCGCTGGACGCCGTCGGGCTTGATCATGATGAAGGTCTGCTCCATCGTTCCTTCCAATAACGGGCGATGCGGATCGGTGAGAGCGCAGGGGTGAGGCTGTGGGAGCGCAGACCGCAGGGGAGGGGCGATGGGCGGATGGGGAAGGAGAGGCGTCGGGCGTCTTGGGGTGGCGAAAGAGACGGGCGGGCTTGTTTTATGTGGGTATGGACTTGCTTTTCTGCGGTGGGGTGTGGGAACAGAATCATTCTCGAGATATTCGCCCAGGGGACGCCGAAGTACAGTGTACTGTAGTACTTGTTGGCCTGTTTGGTTTTCGTATGTGTGCCGTGTCGTGTGCGCCCGAGCCGTTGTTTTTGTTTGAGAGAAACTTTGGGCAGAAAGGTTCCTCAGTTTTGGCCCGGCCTGGTTTCCAGAAAAAGTTCAATTCAGCTCCGAGGTCATCCAATTTTGGAAAAAGTCCACATTAGCTCCCTCAACTTTTATCTCTGTAAACTCTAAAACCGAGTAAATCACCTCCTAAACTTTTAAAACCGTTCATTTTACTTCCCTAACCGGTTATAAGCTGTTTTCAAAGGCGGTTTTATCTTTTTCTTATTTATTTATTTCGGTTGAATTTTTGAAAAATCATAGTAAATCATAGAAAAATTATAAAATAAAAAAATCCAATTTTG